>NC_065515.1:17966336-18032096 GCF_006386435.1 Epinephelus moara
TCATGGGCAGCCCACTCTGACATCTCTCCACTTAGTGCATGTATAGGTCCAGTTTGTGCATGTGTGTGCTCGGACCTGTGTGTAATTGACAACAGAGTGAAAAATTGAATTTCCCCTCGGGGATTAATAAAGTATATAAAAAAAATTAATTAAATTAAAAAATTAAAAGTAGCTGATAACAGTTGGCAGCTAACTCAAAGAAGAACAGCTGCCAACAATGTCCGATAAACTGGGAAATCAATGATATCATATAACAGGGATGATAAATGATTGGTGATGCCATGTTAACGCCATTGTTACTGTTTAGAAAGTGCTGCTGATGTGCATGTTATATGTCACAGCAGAGGCCGACACTGTTGTGCTACATGTCACGCCTGTCACGCCTCTTTTGCTTCTGCAATGCCAGCATGCTGTCTAAAAATCACACAGTGGAGTGGCATGATGCTGCCGTTGTTTGGTGCTGTGTAAAAATGCAAAGGCGGCATATAGAAGGGACTTCCTAGCAGCTCTATAGCGCAATCTCTGTGTAAAAAGGGCTTAAGACTGACAGTGAGGATGTGTAACATTGTGTCATGAAACCAAAGAAAAAAACACATACTGAACAAAAGGTTAACAACAAATTGATGATAGATGAGACATAAACACAGCAAGTAATCTCACAAGACCCACCCCGACAGTGTCTACTTGGGCCAGCAGTTTGGGGTTATTCTGCTCCACAGCTTCCAGACACTGGAACATGGCGGTCACATGGGGCTCACTCAGCAGAAAGGCATCATCTGAAAGGCAGGGACAGACAGACAGACGGAGAGAAGGAGAAACAAAGAGGGAGACAAAGAGATAATAATGAGAGATAATTAATTAGTGGGACATAAGTAAAGACACAAAGAGAAGAGTAAAAGAGAAGAAATAAGTCATACAAAAGGACAGGAAAACATGACGAGGGAATTAGGGGAAAAGAAAAACTCATTTTAGCTGCTTCTTACTTTAGTTTACACTTTACAACAAAGTCTTTTAAGTTAAACTGGACCGAAAACACGACAGATAATCTGTTCCTCTGCTTCCTCCTTGTGCTCCTAACAGCATTTGCAAGAATCCACCACGCCCAAATGAAATAACCAATCAGAGCCGAGGAGTCTCTACTGCAACTGTCAATCACTGCTTGTGCACAGACCCCCTCCCGTGTATGCTCTCACTCAGTAAAGCATAATATCCTCAGCACACAGATTTAGGAGGAGCTCTGCAAACACAATTGCTGGGGGAAAAAAAAAAAAAAACACCAGTGATGAAAAATTGCCCAACCCTCCTTCGCCAAAACACCGTACACAGCAAAAACAACAGAAGAAGTTCAGAACAAGCTTTTTGTCACATATGTTTTGCCAAGTATGTTGTTGTTGGCAGTGCAGCATGTGAACGAGCAGTGATTGACACTGCATAAGAGACTTCTCCAGGCTCTGACTGGTTGGAGGAGCCAAAGGAACATGACTTTTTAACAAATGTCATACATTACTGTCAAGATGTGGTGACAGTTTCTGAGCATATGACAACATTTTTTTTTATAGAAATTACCTTCTGTAGCTTTAATGTGACACTCACCATTATAGTATTTACGTGTATGCCCCAGATGCCGGAGCAGAGGTCGGAGCTGAGCGGACAGCATGTGAACCTGTAAGCTGTGAAGCAGCCAGCGCTCAGCTTTGTAGCTCTCACCGCCACTATGCATCCCGCTGGTCAGTACCGGCTCCAGGTGGCTGAACTGTGGATGGAAAGAGAGAGGGATTGTGAGAAAGAAAGGAGGAAATGTCTTTGGTCCATGTTGTTCAGTATCATAAGCTCTTTTCCAAATCTTATTCTGTTTCCTCCAAACATACTGTTGTTTGTGTGCAGCCCAATAAAGTCTACCAGTCTGTATGATACTCGATCTATTCCTAAAAAAAAGCTACAGGGGAGTGGTGAAGAGACAGGTCTGACACGGTTGGCTTGACAGTCTACACACTGTGTGAAAAATGAGTGGAATGAAGAATGAGAAAAACACATCTCCAAAAAAAAAAAAAACTAAGAGATGGGAGACAAGATATCACCAACCAATCGTTACATGAGAATTTAATCATGGCACAGTGTACTGTTAGCCCTGCTGTTAGGGAAACAGGGTGTAGACTCCAACTACTGCACGTACTTTTACTGTTGCACTGGACTGGGGTTAAACGTGACTGTTCTCCACAAATTACCACAACACAAACAGGTAGGACAACAGGTAATCCAGGAAGTGCAGTGAATCTGCCCAAGGCATCTGACAGTGTAAACAGGGTCAGGTATTTATTGTGCATGTAACTAAAAACTTGACAAAAGAATTAGCCATTGTTCTCTTCCAAAAGGCAGATCGGCTCTCAAATTCACCACCTATTTTGGCTTAGTGGTAGAGCAGGCGCCCCATGTACAAGGCTGTTGCCGCAGCGGCCCGGGTTCGACTCCAGCCTGTGGCCCTTTGCTGCATGTCACTCCCTCTTTCCTTTCACGCTTGTCTGTCCTATCCATTAAAGGCTAAAAAGCCCCAAAAAATATCTTAAAAAAAAAAAAAAAAAAAAAATTCACCACCTATTTTTACTGGCAAACAAGCCAAGTCAAACACAGTTTGCTGCCACAGTGGCTAGCGGAGCACACAAACAAATGTGGGAATACCACGATATAAAATCAGTAAATGGATAATACACATTGCTATCATCACTCTTTCATAATGTATAAATCACCAATTTATTCTCTTCTTAAAGTGATAACAGTGAATAAGATGCGGTTGCACATGATTTGTGGAGTGTGAATATGAATTAAAGAACTGAAACATTATCAGCAGCCCCCTCATGCTGTAAATGTGGAACACAAAAAGTTCTCAAAATTTCCAACACTGTTTTAAGCTCCTGAAACAAAACCAAGAAACAAGATGACATGTGATAAGGAGATAAATAAAACCACAGTGCCAAAAAACTCTATCAACTCATCACAGTCAGCTTTGTAAGTTTCGTCAGTGATTTCTTTTTCCTTTATGTTCAAGCATGACACTAGTGATCCTAGAATACTGAATATACAGTTTTAAATGCGTTTGCAGATTTCACTCTCCTCCTCAAGATTGTTGTATTATCAGTAAAGCCCTAATTGTTGATAAAGATTGCTTGACGGTGACTTTTATTTCTTCAGTTAGCAGGAACCTGTTTAAGCTTATGGGTAGTGCCATATTTTTGACACAATCATATTAACAAATTTCTAGAAACATAATGAAAACTGCACTGCAAAGTAGAGTCTGCCATGTGAAAGCTCGAGAGAAGTTGACCATACACTGTTTAAACAGCTCACAATGAAAATCTGCATAAGAAAAAAACTTAACCTCGAGCAAGGTAGTGCTGTTTAGGAACGTATTTGCATTAACTTGCCTCTTGTGACAAATGCAAGAGATTTGTACGCTGACTGAACTTGGAAATATTTACACAACACCATCCATGTGGCCGCCAATGATCCTACCTGTTCAACGTGCGAGGCGAGGTGGGGGCTGATGTAGCGAACACACCACACAAAAGGCCAGTAGTCTCTCTGCTTGTAGTACACCTGCGACACAAAACAAGCATGACCTAGTTACAGAAAGTACATGAATGCATTAAGCTATTACAGAGTGACACATTTCCCGTTGGTATTTAAGGAAGTGGACTGATAATGATGGGTTATACCTGTCTAATACTTGCCAGAATGATGGTTTGGAATTTTCTTACCAAAGTGAAAAAGCAACACATCACCGTGGTCATGTATTCTTTTTTTATGGTCTTTGTTTTTTTTAATTGGACTTTACAGTGCCCCTGCCAGTATTTGGTTCCCTATGTACAGAGCATTATGCACATGTGCATCATCATAAAAGTTACTGTGTAACTCTGGTTTATCAGTGAAGTGTACCAACTACACTGCAGACTGGATTCTCTACTCACAGTGACAAACAGAGTGACAAGGCACCTGACTCATGAACAGTCCAATACGGGCTGAAGGCGCATCAGCAGGTTTGTATTATGGTGTTTGACATGTCTGTATCATCACTGCACTGTGTTTTTATAAAATACGACAATGTGATCACAACTCGTGTTGCGTTCAGGCGCAGTCTCACTCCCTCTTCATGTCCTTGCAGTTCTTGTACTCGTACAGCTGAGGTTACATCCAGTAACTACTACTACTAACTGCATAACATTACCACCGGTCTATTTTGCAAACTTAGATTAAGAGATTGTGATGTTCATTAAAACTTTAGTAATATCTGCCATTGTTACATTTGACACACAGCTCCAAGTGCTCTTGCTCCAGTCTCAGTTTTTGCTTTCTGTGCACGACAGCCTTCAGTGTTGATAGGCTATTAATCGTGACGTGTAACCAATAGCACTTTGGATGGGACATTGAGAGAGGCTACAGAATGGGGATTGGAGACAGAAGGGCTGCATCAGACATCAGGTAGTGTATTTTTCCATTGATTTACTGTAGCAGCAAAAGACAAAAACAAAATGTGGTGATTACCTTGTCGCAGGAGCAGCATCACATGACTGTGGTACTGCACTTATGCGGTTATAGTCACAATGGCAGTAGAGCATGTGATAAAACCTATTGCGACCATTCCTGACAACCTGCGGGTAAGTGAATAACTTACTCTCTGATGACGGGAACATTTACTGGAAATGTAACTTCAGTTTTAATTACTTCTGTATCGAGGTTGTCAGTGTCATTTGTCTTAGCATCTGCGGCTGCAATCAGATTCCCACCAAAGCATCATGTGACATCACAGGTGTAACATGTGTAATCTGGAAATACTGAGCCGACCGATACTGCAGTTTGTTGTCAGATGGTGTGGTATTATGGGGTTATGGGACACACCTAGAATCACTTACTCCTCCATGTTCAAACACAGGACTTTATTGCAGATCTTCAGGCTTACGTTTACCAAAAGCTAACTTTGACCTGCATTTCTGTCAGAGCTGGCCGGACGTCACACAGAAAAGGATCAGGAATCTGATCAAAAGGGGATCTCAAAAAGGGAGTGGTGTCAGTCACATCTCCTGAGTTCTGACCTGCTCGTTTTTTAGTCCATGGCTCAGGATGTTGTTCATGTCCTTGTGGAGCCGCTGCAGCCCACCATAACGTGACCACACGTTGGGGTTGTTGGTGGACAAAAGACCCTCTACTGTGGTCTTCAGGCTGGACAGTAGCTTCCAGTGCTCCTTCCTGTGAGGAAGACAGAGCAGCAGAAAGGAGTGAGACAGGGTGAAGAGGGAAGTTTGGTAATGAGGAAGGAGGTTAAGAAGTGCTGATGTTAGCAGTGTTGTGGCTTAAATCATTACTCACATGAGCAAAAAAATTAAAAACCAAGTCTTCAGCAAGTTAGTTATAATAATCTCATTTTACTCTGAACTCAGTGACTCAAAGGGAGTGCTAACTTTCAATAAATGTGCAAGCAGTATCACCACATCCTTGCCTAAAAAGACAGATACATAAATAAACACTGTCCTGCTTCCTCCCCAGAAACAAAAAGGTTACAGGAGCTCTGATGTGTGTGCATTAGAAGCTTTAAAGTTATCTTCCATCCTCAAGTCTCAATGTTGATATCCTATATTACAAACTACAAAAAATGGTTGGCATGGAGTCACTGGGCAAAGATTATCATAACTGGAAGTTATTAGTCCTGTGTTCAAGATGTGCAAGTTCAGGAAGTCAAACGTTATCTTTAGGATACAGCTATGGAAAGCTGTTGCTCAAAAAGTGTCGAATGCAAAACAAAATTCGATCAGGTCACATTCCCTAAGAGCCATAAAGCGCTGGCTCATATCCAGGACTTCCTCTATTTTTCCCTTAAGTCAGCAGTCGAGCTGAATGCTATTGAGTTCCAGTCACATAGCTGCAGCGATGGGACAAAGGATCCGCTGTCAGAGGACACCAACACTGGAGGGTGTATTCTTTAAGTACAGGCTATTTTAACTGGTCATCTATTTATTATACTATGCTTAAATGCATTATAAGGTAGAAGAATAAGCCTCCAAACATAATTCATCATATCAAAATAGATCAATTAAAATGAAGGTCCAACATTAAATCCAAGACACAACAAGGCCTGCTCTGTTTTGTGCAAGATTTATGTAGACAATGCAGTCATATAGCCAAACTGATTACCTCGTTTTCTTTCTCCAAATACTAACAATCTCCATTTGAGACAGAGAAGTGGATGCAGAGACTGTTGGAAAGTAAAGGCTATGAATCCTATGAATAGCACACTTATGAACACAACAAGCTGCAGTGCTGAGCAGCAGCATCACGAGTTCAGCTCCCAGCTAATCAAATCACATCATGTTACATAGGAAGACACAGGCTGGACGTTACAGAACATTCTCCACATACTGTAGGGCATGACGCATTTATGCAACAAAGGAGGTGTGTGTGTGTGACTTGTGTTAAGTGTATGTATCTGTACATGTGTGTGTGTTGAGCATCAGAGAGTGAAATTCCACAAGGCTCAGAAAGGCTGAGGTTAAGGATCAACTCTGTTTCGTTTGTTGTGTAACGTTACTCAACATGTGAAGCCTCAAAACATGTTTGTTTATACAGTCTGACCTTCATATCTGAAACAAACAAACAGAGATGTCAAAGTTGTCATAGCCCTGCTCATTATCATCCATATATCTATTATGACGCAACAAGGCAGGACCATACTAATACAATACTCACAATATGGGAGAGTAAACTGTATGTGCATTGTAACGTTACAGACTGAAAGGCTACGTTACAACACACTCAGTAGAAAACTAGTGAACGTGCAGCATTTCCTGTCTCTGACTCTTCCAGTACTACTGTTGTCCATGAAAGCTAATAATGAGTTATTTTTGATGTCACCTTGTATAAAAACAATAAAGTTAACTTGCTAAATTACCCAGTATTGTAAACTCAATTATATATTTTCAATTTAAAACTCAAATGTGTAAATATCATGCAAAATACAACCAAAGACATCTCGCAGATGTCAACTTCGTTTGACAGTTGCCTTAGCAGTTAGCACAGCCTAGCTAGAAGCTAGCTGACAGTTAGCACTATCAATGCTAGGTCATAAATGCCCTCGCCGTTGGCTAACAAATGGGGAAACGACTTGCTTAAATGCAAACAAACTTTCAGCAATTAGTCAATCAGTCAACCTTTGACATTTGACCGGCTGACAAGCCTCGCAGATGACGTTAATTGTGTTTGCTCCAAGTTGTCAAACATTGACATGTCAGGTTAGCCTAGCCAAGCCTAGCCTAGCTTTGCCGCTAGCACCCCAGCGTCAGTAATCCCCTTAGCTAGCTAGCTGGTTAGCTAGCTAACATTACAACGGCTTAGTTTAAGTGAGTTGACGCCCCAGAAATAAATGCTGGTCGGTTTTCTTTAACTGCTGAGTGATTTCTCTGTGGTATATATTGTAGTTTTGTTGTATTGGTAAGCACACACATTTGTAAGTACTGCTTAGCACAGCTAAGTTAGCCGGGTACCCAGCCCAGCCCAGGCTGTCACTCACCTGCGCTCCTCCGCCTCACCCTCCGCCGATATCTCCATCTCCTCCGGGCGGAATCGAGTACCGTGTAAGGCTGCCAGCTTCCCCGTTATGTTATTTAGTACAACGGAGTTTAATCTCAGTAGTGGGGTAGCTTGAAGTAGTTACCCGGACTTCCAGTCTTCCGCCATCTCTGCCCCGCCTGTCCGAGCTGTGAATCAAAACAGAGGAGGCCGCACAACCTGCTATCATCAGAAAGTGGGCGGTGATGTCTCCCCCTGCTCTGCCCACTTTTTAACGATTATCATGCTTTTACTCCGGAATAAGCTCAGAGTTTATTATGCTCTGTTGTTATGCTCCATGTTTGTGGGTTGCCACTTTGTTTCCAAGTCTTGTGACATATAAACTTAACTATTTAACGCTGTGCAGTGGCGGGTAACACAAAGAGCTTTCTAGAGGCACATGACTGATGACAGATTTAACCCTGGTCATCACTGCCACCTGCTGGTAGGAAATGATATTACACTTATGACTGCTGCCCTCTGTTTGAACCAAAAAGTGTGATCTCACATGTCTTTGCATCTGCAGTAAAACATTATAATCATTCATTGATTTATTCTCTTCCTCCTGATCCCAAATTGTAAATCTAAAATCGTCAGTCATTAAAACCACGTGTCTGGTATATGTAAACAGCATACACCAGACTAATAGATATGGTTTAGAAATGACAATTGCAGCAGTGGATAACAACAGCATATTTGATAAGTTTCAATCTGCCTCTCGTCAGTATCACAGCACTGAGACAGCCCTTCTCAAAGTCACTAATGACCTCTTAATGAATGCTGACGCAGGCATGTGCTCAATTCTTGCTAAGTGCGGCCTTTGACACAATTGATCATGGCATTCTTTTAGATAGACTTATTAAGCACTGGATGGGCGTAGCTGGTACTGCCCTAAACTGGTTCTCCTGTCGATTAACAGTGTCATGTCATCCATTTCCCATATCAAGTGCGGTGTGCCTCAAGGGTCAATCCTTGGTCCTATCTTGTTCCCAATATACATGCTCCCCTTAGGTGATGTCATCCATCGACATGGTGTCTCTTTCGACAGTTCTGCTTATGACACTCTGCTGAACCTCCCTGTTTAACCAACTGACCTCAGCATGCTGCATTCTCTACAAGAATGCTTATATGATATCAAAAATTGGATTTATTATTACATTTACTTTATTTTATTTATAGTATATAATATGGGAAGCCTCAAGACATCCAATACTTCCTAATATCTGGGATTTAAATATTTCCCCCAGTGCACTCTATACCTTCAAAGAAGAGTTGGAACAAGATAATTCACATCTAATGCTCTTATATGAAAATTAAGATTATTTTGCCAACTTCACCTGAACAATAAACAGGACTGAACGGCAGCATGCATTGTGTAAGGGAGGACAGAGCAGACTCTTTCTAAGGACCATTTTCGATTCTGGTGGCATCAGCTATCTTCCACCGAGTAGTCTGCTGGAGCAGTAGCATCTCCACAGCTGACAGACGTAACAGATTGGTTGAGAAGGCCAGCTTTGTCCTGGGACTCTGTGGGGGTGGTGGGAGAATGATGAAAGGAAAATGATGGATAAACAATCATCTCTGATGGAGAACATGTCCCATCCGATGCAGGACACTCTGACAGCACTGGGCAGCTCATTTACTGACAGGCTGCATGTGAAGGAGAGACACTGCAGGTCCCTCCTTCCTGCTGCTGTCAGACCTCACAACCGACACTGCTCTCAGTACTCCACATAAACCACAAGTGACAATCATCAGTCATCACTCACTGCAATATAAATATATTCTAACCTGCACAATATCTACTCTTCATATGCACAGTAATATGATATATAGCTAATAATAAATTGGGTTAATTAGTTGTAAATTTAAGGGTAAAACTTATAAAAAAGGATAAAAATCTGCAATAAAGATACAGACCATTTCTTGTAAAGATACATTACATAGACTCTGCAAGTGCACCAATTGCCTGAACCTTTCCACCTTTCTCCAGTGCAGATATGCTGATGACTCTTCAGGTTACATCATTTCCTGAAACTCTTCCCACGCTGGACAAAGCAGTGTGGTCTCTCTACAGGCTGGTAAGGCTGAGGTGGATCCAGCTGTTCTCTATGAATAGCCTTTTCTCCCTTTTCAGGAAGTCTAGGGTTTTCACAAAAAACACGTTGATGGAGAATGAGACAGTTAGTCACAAGCTGGTAAGGGGATATAAAATGGTAAATCCTACTTTCTGATACAAGTAGAAACTGAGTTGGGTTTCTTTCATAAAGTCTTCAATGGTAGCCTAGTAATCACATTGAAGGATCAAAGGACTGGAGATCAAATGTAAAGTTTAGTCTCAGGGTGATGCCTGAATAAAAGACCATTACTACACAGAGGCTCAGATGTGCTTTGAGCCAAAGAATCAGGGATGTTGTAACTGTTTTCTGGGGGGGGCGGGGTGCTGTACATGGGAGGTGGGTACGACACTGTCCACATCAGAGCTGATCAGGCTTTTTTCTCTGATGTCTTAAGATCCAGGAGCCATATTCACAAACATTCTGGAGTACTCTCATAGCTCCTAACATTTCTGGCAAAGAGTCGTGTTTTAGGAGAATTCTCAACTCTTGAGCAAGATAGGGACACAAACTTTTACCTTAGTGAGGAGGACCCCGTTGCAAGGAATGACACATTCTTTTAACAGATGTGACTGGTTGTGAGCCTGCAAGGTGTGGACTCCCAGTGGATATTAGAAATGAACTGCATCACAACATGAGAATCTGAAAGTGTTCTCACTGTTGGTGTGATCACTCTGCTGATGGTGGGATGAGACAGACAGACAGACACAAGTCATCACTGCTGCACTGTTGCATTTTTCCAGGCGCCAAAGATCTTAGTGTTGTGATGACTTTATGTCTGGCGTTATATTATTACTGCAGTGGTTGGGAGATGAAGGTGCATCTCTAATGAGATCAGCCACAAACATTATCCCTGCACAGTATAATCTGCAGCATTTTATTTAGCCATTGTCATCCAGCATTTGAGGAATATTTCTCCTGCCTCTGTTCTCCTCTGCTTAAGAAAGAAGAAAACCCTAACCCTAAGGCCAAAACACACCGGCGGCGTGTCAAGTGCCGCCCCCAATACACACAAAAAGCGTCGCGTGGCGGGGCGTCAACCGGATTTCTATTGCACACTCCAGTCCGTCGACGCGCGTCGAGCCGCCGCCGGTGTGTTTTGGCCTTACCCTCTTCTCTGCTCCTTACAGAGTCTCAACTTAGGAGCTGTCTTTAGGGCTAAGATGCTTTGGTAATAACTTTTGTCTTTACAAGGATGTAGTCTTAACTTAGAAGTGACTAGGTGCAACTCTTTGTACTAGGAAGCCTTGTGAATACGGCTCCAGATATTCAAGAGTTCTTTAGCAGGAGCTGCTTATCTGCAGTGGAGTCCTCTTCTCCGAAACAAACGGACCGGTGATTTAAAGTAGTAAAAACTCTGAATAAAGCAGTTTCACATTTTAAAAAATCAGTGTTTTTCCAATACAGCTCATCGCAGAGGGGCTGCTAACTTCCATGGCGAACACATAGGCTAAACACAAAATATTTGTTATTATACACTAAAAAAAACATACTTATTACGTTAAATTCCATTTCTGCCAATACATCCCTCTAAATCCTCCACACTGGACCTTAAACTGTTTATAACCCTGCACCTTTACACGCACTTTCAAAGCATACCCACATGATGGCACCACAGTATTGAAATGTCTTTGAATTCTTTGTGCCCAAGTTGACATGCATCAGTTTGATCACTTGATGGCAGTACTGAGTCAAGAAAGTGCAGAGTGCCTCACTCAGTAACCGTAAATCTCATCACCAATAATTGCTGGGTGTGGTTGCGGATGACTGAATCATGCGTAATTGTCCTTACATAGCACACACACACACACACACACATATACATACACACACACTCACCACTTCCTTCCCCTATCCTTTGTATATGACACTTGGGATTCTTTGGTACTGTTGGGTGACGCTGAGACAGCGAGTTTCACAATTATCACAACTGAAGTGTTTTGCTTAGAGGACATGTTATCTTTCAACATGTGGAAATGTTAAATACAATGACTCCTTTGAGTCCAGCTATACAAGTGCAATAATATCAAGGGCAATACTAACATCCTTATAGAAAGGTTTTAAATGTCTTTATCTAGACAGTTTCACTCATTCCAGTCTCATGTGTGAAGAGTTTTCACATCCTTTACTCAAGTCAAAGTAGGAATATCATAATGAAAAATACTTTTTACAAGCAAATGTTCTGCATTAATAATTATACGCAATCAAAATTACAGATGTATTGTCATCAAAATATGCCTGAAGTATCAAAGTAGAAGCACTGATGCAGAAATTGCCCTTTGATGATTGTAGTGTTTGTATTTGAAATTCAAATCTGGAAAATTAACAAACATGTCTGACTCCTGGCACGTAGGCCTATTTGACACATGTCAGGAGTCAGCACATGTCACGGCATGTTAATAATCAGGTCCGAGAAAGAGGAAATGTTGACATCAGCTTTCAGCCTCCATTCATGGTTTTGCCTTTACTGAAGTGTGTTTGTTCACAGTGATGAGGAAACACACCCCGTTCTTACCACAGCTCTGTGTAAGCAGCTGTGACTCAGAGCTGTAACCTGCTGTGGCATGAACACACATGATGAGCCAAAAGTAGGTGAGTAGGAAAAGCAGTCACGATGACGCAGAGCCCTGCTGATACAGTCATTATGCCTTTGTGCCAGCCACGGCGTTAACAGAGTCATTATGTCGCTGAGATACCTATCTATCCATACTTCCATCTGTTTTATCGTCTGTATGTATGTTTGTCTCATTCTCGTAAAAGCAATTTCTATAAACACCTTAAGGGAATCTCTTCAAATTTGGCACAAACATCCACCTGAACTCAACGATGAAGCTCCTTATGACCTCACAAATCATGTTTTTGGCCATAACTCAAGAATTCATATGCTAATTATGACAAAATTTTATAAAAATGATAAAAAGATATATATTTACATTGAAAAGGTCAAAGGTCAGCTTCACTATGACATCCTAATGTTCTGCAAAAACACTCCTCTGGCCATTACTCAACATCATATCTCAGGAACAAAAGAGGAGACATTTGATCAGATACTGAATTGATGTCACTAATCTTGGGTGTCCATCTTTAAAACTGTGCCGATTGTACAGATATCCCGTGCTGCCAGGCTGAAGATGTGTGTCAAGCATCCATGTGTTAGAACATAAAGCTTCTTTGCCGCAACTTCCATATTTGAAGCACTGCCAACTGTCATGGCTGCTGTTGAGTCTGAACAGACATGGGTGTAAACTGTAACTGCAGCTTGACTGGTTCACAAAGGCATAAAACCACAAGGCTGTAATTCTACTTTTAGTTTGCAACAAAAACTCCAAACTGCATTCAGATGGTTCAGAGCAGTGATTTTCAAACTTTTTAAGGCTCACCAGAGAGCGATCCAAAATCTCAAGGCACACTTGTATTTATATCTGTGCACAATAGCCTCTATAGCATGTTATCACTCTTATCATCTTATCAAAAATGATTCAAGAATTCATTTTTAACGTTTTGAAATCAACAATAAAACATCGATTTAAATGGGAAATAATGTAAGATAATGTAAGATGATGTGATGTGTCACACACTTATAATTTCCACACACGAATGGCAACAAATAGGTTCCCTGTTAGGTTTTTAAATAAGATTAAATGACGTTTTTTAGCTTGAGTTTGCCTCTTTATAAAGAAATGGGTGTGCACAACATACCAATACAGTCAATTAAAATTAATTCATAGCCTTTTTTTATAGGCCCAGTTGAATATTGCCATAATAAACTCATCACAAAATCCACGGCCCACCTGGATTTGCATCTGGACACACCAGTGTGCTGCTGCACACCATTTGAGAACCACTGGTTTAGAGCAGACACACGCACACACACATTACACACACCCGTGTCCTCATGATACACATTTTAAAAAATTTCTATCCTAATTTCTTTCTTTATTTGTTTATACATGACTACGATTTTAATATAACCCTGAAATGTATTTGTTTTTGACACAATGAATTAAATTTTGACACATCAGAGTAAAATTATTAGACCCCTTAAAATCAAGAGGGCTTTGCAACTCCCTGTCGCTGTTTGGCGCCCCTCTAAGGGGGTCATGCCCCCCATGCTGGGAACCACTGGTTTACAGGATATGCAGCAAATAGCATATTCAACACAGAGAAGGAAGTGTGGTGGAGAAAACACTCAGAAAAGCCTTTAATCAGCCAAAACAATGAATTCATGTCCTACAGTGTCAGGGCGTCCAGTGTCTCAGTGGGTGGAGCAGGCGTCCCATATACAAACGCAATGTCCTTGCTGCAGCGGCCACAGGCTCGATTCCAGCCTACAGCCCCTTGCTGCATGCCATCCCCGCCTCACACCCTGACTACCCTATCTAATAAAGCCAAAAAAATCTTTTAAAAATCCATGAGAGTGTCACAGCTTTCTGAAGTCTCTTCTGTTCACGTTATACAATACAACGCTTCATTATTCTTGGGCAGGGAGTGTAACGTTCAACTGAGAGAAAACGCTTTCCGACAAGATTCTGACACCATAAACCAAAAAGTAGGTCAAACAAAAAAGCTCTCAGGTCATGCAGAGGTCGACCTAGACACGGGTAAAATTTTGCCAGATGGTCCATTCCACCTTTCTCTGTACCTAAACGATCAGATTACATGTAACTCTGTAAAACTTCATGAGGGAAATTGGACTCACATGGTGCCACATGTAAACATAGAAAGCAGCGTTATGTGGAGGCTGGGGTCTGCAATACACGAAACACCCTGCTGACCAAACCAGCAATTTGTGGCTTTTAAGATGACAAGCAAAATGTTCAAGTGTTCATGAGGAGTATGGAACTGATGCGGGTGCTTTAAAAGGTCAGTAAGTCAGGCTTCGCTTCCAAGAAGGTGATAGGATTATGATTCAGTTACTTAGAAAGTTGCTCAGTTCTTCCTCTTGAAACTCCTTTCTCTGTTTTGAAACAAAGCTCCCCTCCCACTCGATAACGTGGCTGTTTTCTGTGTCAACAGGCTACTTTAATGCAAGTGGACGAAAGGTGAGAATGAGTAAGGTCATCTGTGTTGTTGCATTTCCTCCTGCTCACTATAAAGATCAGCTAAAATCAGATTATTTGATGCTTTATCTCAGCATTTTATTCCTTATGATAATTACCTGTGCCTACATTATCTTCTGCACGGCCGACCTGCACAAACAGATCCTGAACATGCCAGCTTAGAGTGACTGTATGCGTGCACGACAGCTGTGATGAAACTGAACACCAGACAGGCATAGATGGGTTAAGACAGAGCACACGTTGTCCCTTTGTTGAAAAGCAAGTATGACAGTTTGATGTAGGACGTGACAAACGTGTCAGAGAGAATTCTTCCAGTCGTGAAGTTGACATCACCTGTCAGTGGATGCCGGATTGGGGGGTTACGGCGGCTGACAAGTCACATGCCAGAGTTGCTTTGAAAATTACCACCTTTTTGAAAGAGTATGAGGTGATAATTTACGTCTGAAATGACAGGCAGGTGATGAATCGCTGAGGATGTCGTCATGTAGGATTTCACACCTGGTGTCAGGGCAGGTGTCAGCTTTCCGTCCTCCGTCAGACAGGTTTTGCGGGGACTGTTTATTTCCATCATGGAAAAATAACTTCCTCCAAACTTACAGTTTCCACAGAGCACAATCCGCTGTTGATCCAAGGAATTGTGGGAAAAAGCACGTTGGTACATTGGCTGCGTACCAATTACAGATTAAGTCATTAATCTTAAAAAAACAATGAGACATCTTTTATCTTTTGTCTGTCTGTTGCCATATTCAACATGATAGACACATTTTAAATCTTTCTGCTGGAGGTGTGACACAAAGTTTTGCACTCAAAGACCACCCAGTTTGTGATGCTGATCAGAATTTCTCACATTTCTACAAAGTGGAGCATGATTAGCATTGTAGTGTATATTTGGATGTCACTTTACATCTTTATTTTGGGCAGATGCTCTCCAGGAAATTGATAAATACTTGGAATAACTGGTCTGACCCACGAGCCTGTATGCATCCTGGGGGTTTTTCCTCTGATGTTGCTCAATACTTCAGAGATTCAGCTGCTTAAAATCCTTTTCCTCTCCGATAGATGACGTCTGCTTTTACAATGAATATCAACCAACATGCTTTAGTCTTAATACGATTAGGGACACTTTTGTTTCTCTACTCTACTTCTCGACTCAAAAACGAGGACTAGAGGTTAGAGCTTGACATGTCACAGTAAGAAAAACACATGTAAATGATAATCAGTGATGGCTGAATTCCATTTAGCTGCTTCAGTTTCAGAGTCCTGGCACTGTGCTTGCTAGTAACACCTGCAGTTTTCCAACTACAACTGTCTGTCTGTCACTTATACTCGTCACTACTTTAAGTATAAAATGTCTGCTGTGGAAAAGGCCAGTTGGCATGGACTGATAACTTGTGACAGCCACTTGTATCCTCATCATCAGGTTTGAATGATTACACCACTCGCCTTCCTTGTTCATGGTTTTAAAAAACATTTGTAAGAGAGGCTTAACACAGGGTGTCACACGGGTATCAGACAGTTAAATCGAATGCCTTTTAAGACCCTTTAAAGACATCTTTTACCCAAATTTAGTTAAGTTTAATTTAATTTTTGGATGAATCATGTTTTACTTTTTTAAGCATTGCAGCTAAGCATTGCAGGCAAGTAGGATATATGTGGTCTTGTGCAGAGTGAGTGTTATGTAGGAATATGGTTATCAGAGTGAGTTAAGTCAGTCTACATTTTGCCAACAGGTAAGTGCAAGTATGAAGTAAAATGACTTTTATTTTAGATTAGAAATGTGGGCTTTGACATAGAAAGGCTCTACTCATTATCACAAAAAGAAATGAATAAATAAATTAGATAAAATGTTTGTATTTAAGACGTCACAAATTAAAATGTAAGACTATTTAATGACGTTTAAGGCCTTATTGTTGTGACATTGAATTTAAGACATTTCAAGACATTTTAAGGACCTGTAGACCCTGTTAGGAAAAAAATATTTGGATTTAATTAAAAATGTGTATATGTGAAAGACAGACAAAATATATGTGATCAAAGGAATCTGCTCAGTATTTTGTAGACCCGTGTTTGTAATGTTATTCTTTACAAAATGTGTTTCATTAGTGTTTTTCCTGGTGGGGCAACTCCATCTCCGCCAGTCCATCAAATACAGACAATTGGTCAGCGGCCTTTAGTGTAAGATACCGACACACAGAGGTACTATTCTTTAGTGGCAATAGGAGATCCCCCTGTGTGGAGGCATTTTTTGATGCTCCGAGCAACCGCCACAATATAAAGCGAGATTAAGTTGGTATAGGGTGCATGGGAGACTGCAGTTTGTGTCCCACATGGAACCATAAGGCAATCAAGTTGATTTATTCACAGTTTGGTTTAGATCAGTTGATTTATAAGAGGACAGTGTGCAATGGCATTAATCATTTACAAGAAATGTTTTATGTTTATTTTATTTAGAAAAGGGACAGTGCACATTAATTAACATGATTAATTAAGTCATGTAAATGTGCCAGATTTAGCCATACAGGCTCATTTTCATCTGCAGATTGGTGGCATGTGCATAGAAAGGCACATAAGCAAAGAGCAAGCATATATAACCATAGACAAAGCACATGGGCATTTGACAAGTTGGGAGTGAGAATGTGTTGGGTGGGGGAGTTCAAAAAGAAAAGGCACATCAACAATCTCTTAATAAAACAGTAATTTATTTTTGACTGAAAACTAAAATTGTCTGAACAGCACATTACAAGGGCATTGTTAAGATATTTTCTCCAAGGCTCAGTGATCACTTTCATACAGTACACTTGGCATGTACACGGCATCTCCTTCAAATGGAAAAAAAAAAATGAAAAAAAAAAAAAATCTAAGGACAAAGGAAATAAGCCCGTTTGCAAAACAAAAAAAATAAGGAAATCAAAGAGTCCATCCTGTAGAAAGATGACTGATTGTACAATTACCAAGCATTTTGGTTTGGTTCTAAGCCACAGAGAAAGAAACCGGATCGCCTGGCGACAGCAGACGACGGCACAGGAGGCACAAAAGACATGACACAGACAGGACATCCCATAATATGCTCACACACAATCGACTGGGTTCCAGCTTTTCAGTGTGAAATGTTTAATAGATTCCGTTGTTTTGTTTTTTTCTTTTTTATGCAGGTATTATTTTTTTCCTTTGTAAGCAAAGTGTTGGAACACTACAATCGAAATCTAAATGCTGCATTCATTAAATACATTAAAATTTGCAATGTAACAAAACCTTTTTCTCTGCATATGAAATTCAACACAGCATTTACATGGGAAAAAAAAGATGGCTCCTTTTCTAACTAATGTTTTGTGCACGGGGCCCTTCTCTCCATCCGACACAAACACCTCGCTATTCTTTTTTTTTTTTAAATGTATTATTATCCTTACCCTCGACGACTTACTCCGCCCCTCTCCGCCCATTGTTCCCTTTCTCTTTCATAAATCCTTTCACAATCGTTCAGACTTGACATCTCGACAGAAAAATAAGAGTGCTGGATAAAAACATGAGGTAAGAAAGTGGTTTGATTATAGATCATGCAGAACATGCAAAACAGCAACAAAAAAAATATAGGGAAGGAGAGAGTAGAAAACAAATATGAGTGTGCATTTAAAAATGGGGCGGGGGGCAAAAGAATTACACAGCTTTGCGTCTTTGGTTATAAAGTAGGTCGAACTATTTTCACAGCTTTTCATCCCCCCCGACCGAACCCCCAAATTAATTTCTGTTTTCTTTTTTTGACAAAGAAAGTCTAGAAAAAGTGAAACTGATAGTTTTCTTTATCAAAACATCCCATCACATCTTAACAACAGGTGTTCTCCTGTACAAACCCTCCTTTGCTCTTAATACTTTACACTTTACAAAATATACATTCAACCTGAATTTCATCTAATGTAAGCTCGCTTTAGTGTTAGCACTATTTCATGGAAAGAAAATTGCCTATTATGGAACTTATTGCCTACTTATTGAGATCTACTTGTTGCAAGAGACTACCAAATTTTTAATACCTGACAGATTCTAAAAGACCAAAAAGACCAAAGAGAAAGGTTTTCTTTTTGTGTGTGTGTTAATGAGTATCTCCATGACATTTCATTTACATTATGAAAATAGCAGCCCTGAAATAAATAAATGCAAATACTAAAACTGAACTAATGAAAAAAAAAAAGTATTATGATTCATGTCAAAGTACGGTGGCTCTGAGAAAAACAACACAAGCTTTTGTTGCAGCATATAACAAGCCGAGGCTCTTGACTCGCAACCCGGCGTCCTCCTCCGCTCAGGGAGGATGAATCTTCTCCCCCACTTCTCCCTCGGCGCTCTGGCCTCTTACAGCCCTGGAGCGAGTGGGGTTGGAGACACTGGGAGGACAGTCCCTGCTGGATGTTACAGGACCTCGCTGGGCCCTCGCAGGGTTGCGCCGCCCTCTTCGACCGCTTGTTGCCCCAACGAACCGAGCTCCCTGTGCCCTTTGACCCCGTCCTCCTGCACAAGAACAGCATGCAGTTTTATGTTTGATGGTGTGCACCGGCACCCCTGCCCCTCCTTCGTTTCCAGCTTTCTCGCAGCCAACCGTGGGCTCAGGATAAGACTCTTCGAGGGGTGGTGAATGTCTCAATGATGTGAAGCCCGGTGACGGCAGCGTGCACACACTGAAGCATGGCTCTCGCAAACAAAGATGTGGCTGTTGTTGATTTTTCCTTGAATGGAGCATATTGAATGCAGGGCCGAGCCTTTTGCTTTATGAAGCTGAGGGGACGGTAGCAGTTGTTGTCTTTACTAACAGGATCTTCCGCTCCTGTCCGTGGGAGGTGTGTCTTTAAACGCGTTTACTGGGGGTAACGGGGATCACGCCGAAGTGATGTTGGGCTGGTGAGGGATGCTCTGACTCCCCTCGTGGTGAGCCGAGGGGGCGGTGTTGTTGTTGTTGTTTGTAACGAGCGGGTGTTGGTGTTGCTGTTGCAGCGGCGGCGACGTGCTGCTGCCTTGGTTGAGCTGATTAGTCAGCTGACCGAGCTGATCCGCGTTGGCCAGCGACTTCAGCACGGCGTTCTCGCGCTCCAACACCGAGTTCCTCTCGTAAAGCTCCTTGATCTGCTCCTTCAGCACCTCCACCTCCTCACGAACAGCGTACATCAGGTGGCTCTTCACCAAATCCTTAAAGACAGGGAGAAAAGAGAAACTAAAATTAGCACACAAATTAAGCAGAGTCCATCCTCACACACGGGAACACATGGCATTTCAGAATTTAAAGGGTTAGGTGTGATTTTTTTTAATAAAATGTTGCTATTTTCCTATTGTCTGATTAATAATCGATTAATCAAAGGAATAATCGACACATAAATCCAGTGCTAGTAGCAGCCACGGATCTTTTTTAGCACTAAGGTGTCATTGCTGTGAGGTGTTCTGCAACTGCATTTTCAAAAGAACACCTGTCAATCAAACTGTGTGAGCAACACAACTTATTTGTTTGATTTTCTAAAGCTGCTTATTCACAGCAAGTGCAGAAGCTTCCATCAAATGAGTACAGGTTATTTCATTAAATGCCCCTCAGAGTGAGTTTAACGTTCCTCATCTCTGAGACAGTTGTGTCAGCAGTGAAACACTCATTGTGAAACAAGCTGCTGCACCGGTTACGAGAGAATGTGGGTCACCTGACCTCATTTGTTGTAACTGTTTACATCTGCGGAAAACTCACCATCGCTTGCTCAATCTTGTTGTCGATGGCTACGACACTGGCACCGGATGCACTGTGGAGAGAAAAGAGCGAGAGTTACCACCAAGATACTCATCTCGTCTACCTCATGCTTTAGATTGAATCAGCTCTTTCACAGTGACTAAAGTCAAAATCTGGTCCATGAAGTGACAATTGTGACTTCAGGGAATTCACTGGTATTTTAGAAGTAAACATATCTGATAGTCAGCATCTGTTTCCAGAGAATCAGATGAACAGATTAGAGGTTTAAACATTTCAAAAACAGAGGCCACCAAAAATAGCCCACACTATTTTTAGTGCACGTGACAGAAGGTGTCAAAGATGAAGAGTTTCAAAACTAAAAGAAAGAGCTACTGATACACGTGATCGAAGGCAAAGACAGACGTTACAAACACAGGGCTGTTTTTAAGCATACAGGTCAGACTATACTGATCACCATATTATAGATTTACATGTTGAACACCCCTGTATGTATCCATATCCAACAGCCCCTGACCTGAACAACACCCTAGAGCTGCAACCATTAATCAAGTAGGCATGCATTCTTCACTTAGTAACCAAATAATTTGATAATCAGATTGAGTAATTTTTTGTTTGTTCTTGTTTCAGGCCTCCTCTATGCCTGTAACCTGGATATTTTTGGGTTGTGGAGAAAATTAGACATTTGAGGACATCATCTTGGGCTGTGGAATTTCACACTGCTTAACATTTATCACCACTGACTGACATTTTATAGACCAAATAACGAATCAATTAATTGAGAAAATATTCAACAGATTAATTGACAATGAAAATAATCGTTAATTGCAGCCCTACATTGAGCCACAAATCCTTTAACTGTCAGTCTTGTTTGGAGACACTTTGCTAACCCCATGTGGCAACACAAATAAACCTGACCAGGTGTTACTTCCCAGATGTGCCTCGCATGACGTCTTTCACCAGTAAAACCAGGTGTTGCACTCTGGGTACCCAGACTCTCATGGATGAATCACAGCCATATAAAAGGAGTTTAAATATGATACAGTTCTTTGTGTTTTTTTTTAATATTCAAAGGGGTTTGATAGACAAAGAAGCGCTGTTCATCCAACACGTTTCACTAAAATGTTGCCATGCAGAAACAACAGCAGGAGCCTCGATAACAAAGCATCTGGAGATTGTTAAAATACCGACATTTCAACGGATCACGGTCTTATCAGCTTTTATCTATGCAATGAAGCCGATAAGAGACAGGGAGTGTGGCTCCCCTCCTGCAGGACCTGTGTTCCGGGCGCGGCTGATGTCGCCAGCACCAATCTGTTTACATTGTTCTCCCTTCTCTGCAAAAAAAAACACATTTTACCAAGTTGTGGCCAAATGTGAAGCACCCACACTGCTACTATCTGCATCCCACTTTGTCATCACGTTTCCAAAATCACTTCAGAGCATCGCAACACTTGGTTTTCCACCCCCTCCCCCCTCTGAGGAAAGAAAGAAAAATCGTGCCCCACTCTACACATAAAAGACAATCGACTTACTGACCCAGGCTATGGAAACCCATACGAAGAAAAAGGATTCCAAGTTTTCCAAGGTGTGTCTCTGGGAAAGACCAAAACCCCAATCGGGATCTTTATCCGTCTCCACAGATAACGTGCTCTCTTGCACAATCGCCGCCCTGCTCGGATGTGGATGCAAAAACAAAAGGGACCGAAGCGCCTTCATGCCGCTAGAAGGTGCTCTGACCATCAGTGTGAGCCAGGAGAGGGAACATTATGTGCAGACATCATCTTACAATGTGTGGAAGAAGTGTAAACTAACTTTAGATAAAAGTTAAGTGAGAAAACACGTCAAGAAATTGTGTTTAACTACCGATACGGAGAACAGATTTCCTTGAGACACGTCTTAAATCCACAAACGCAACAATAAAAAACAAATAATGGAAGAAATTTGCAAAGTGAGCCAGAATCAATGACTCCTTCATGTGCAATGCATTCATATATTTGGAAATGTAAACAAAATTCGTGTGCGTAAAAGTGAAAAGATGCAAAAAATTGAACCAACAGCAACCACTGTTGATTTTGCTGCAGATTAATTTAAAATACTACAAAACAAAAAGATGAGCATCGTGCATCACCCCACAGTTGACAAACAACATCCCACAGATCTCCAGGCGCTCCTCCAGCACGTCCTCATAGCGTGCTGGAGCGCACGTACAACGCGCCCTGGTCAATCGAGGGGGGGCGCACACGTGCAAACACCAAACAGATGCTTCAATAGTGGGAGAGTATGTTGATGTGCTGCCACAGGCAAAGACAACATACCAATCAGCTGATGGCATTCAAAAAAAAACACGCGGGGGCACAGAGCGACAGCAAACGGCAACTGTGCGTGATTTCAAAATTGGATGAAACACTCGGCTGCGCATGACTCATAGTGGAAAAGTTCAAATGAAGATGAGAGAGGCACAGTGAGAGTCTGAGACAAAGTTTTCAGATAAAACCTTAAATTTCAAATATGGATCAGGGCATCAGCAAGAAATAAAACCAAATACGCAGTCGATACAAGCAGTAACAAGCACGCAGAACATATGAAAGTATTCCGAAGGTAAAACGCACGACAGAGACGCACATAAAGATCCATTACCTGACGCATCTGGCTCTGTAGGACATCAACCGCCCTGAATATGTCGGCGAAGTTCCCGGCGAGCAGGGCAAACTGTAGTTCATTTTGCTGCGCATTTCCTCCAAAGTTTCTTTAAGTTTCTCCAAAGAGTTTCCGCTGTACTACTCCTCTGAGTGTTCACACACGACTGCCTCTTCTTTGCATATGAGCAGTGTGTGTCTTAAAACCCCGCTCGGTCACATGGTGAGAAAACAAAGGGGCGGAGTTCTGCCTCTCCCTAGATTCCCCTCTCTGCCATTTGCATCTAAGGAAGACTCATGTTCTAATTACATTATTCACTGTCACTGTCTGCCAAAAAGTATACAGCGTGACCCCACAGGCACAGAACGCCTCATTCAAAAGCAGTAAATTAAAAAAAGAAGACAGTGTTTTGTATGTACAGGCAAAGAAGTCTGGTTGAGTCAGAGGATTGTTTTTACAACCAAATTAGTCATTTAGTTGTTTCAAACTTTTACTAATGTAATTATATAGCACTGAGGAAAAGATAAATTGTCAAATATGTATAAACAACATCGAAAAGAGGCGTGAAATGCTGATTTTGATGGTTATTTTTCATCTGTTCATAAGCTTAATGACAGAAACTCAAAGACAAATGAGACCACTGTAGGTTTCTATTGGTCACGTTGACAGTAAGATGACATCATTGACATTAAATATCATAGCTCATGCTGAATCGACTGTGAATGCACAGTGAATGTCTCGCATGTAATTGAACTTGTAAGGCAGCTTTCCGCAGTCATCTCATCTGTCAGGGTGATGCAGAGGAAAAAACGTGACACAAGTAGGATTGAAAAATGTCAACTTACTTGTTTAATAATTTAACTTGTTGAATATAGCATCTAAAATGGTTTGGAGGTATGAGAGGTTTGGAGGTCATCTACTGTACCATGATAGATCCTCACTGATGTGATGACAGCAAGGTAAATGAGTTGCATTCCACATGGGGCGGCTCGCTCTGTTGTGTGGCCGATAAATAACACAAGAAGTTAACCCTCCGTTTGAACTTAACACGTCTGAGACAATGAGAGAGAGGAATGTCTGAGAGCTTCGGCCGAAATGTGTTTTGTTTTTTAGCAACAAAAGACAATTAACATACAGGTTAGATCAAATTAGCTGTGAGATCTGTCCTGAAGGAGTTACAAGACATGTAGGGAGACAAAAAACACATTTGTTGCCATTCGGTGTCCAAGGAAAACAAAGCAAACTGTACATTTTATTCAAGGAGGAGGACATGTGGTGATTTATATAAGGACCACTTGCTGTGTTAACCTCAACACAGGCCTTCCCCGCAGTCACACATGCACCCCCCGCCCCAAACAAACAGGACCACAAGGCAGCGCATTCCAACTCTGGACACCCTGAGGCCAGTGCCTCTAAACCGGGACATCTGTGTCAGAGCCACCATGCTGTGACAACACACAGTCAGGACCAGTTAAATCAGTACAGTTTTTGGTTTTATACACGCTAAATTAAGTTTCTCCATCATCAGCATGTCACCTGTTGGAACCCAAGCTCCTATACTTGCTCACACATGGCAAACCGCTCCTGAGAAAACGTATATCACTGAATCTGACTTTATGTTATGACGCTATATCACAAGAGACACGTGCAGGAGCAAAGGGTGGTCTCCTCCGTCTGTCTGGGTGTATCACATGATGTCTTATAGTGTCAGACATTCAATGAGTTCTCTATTAAGGCACTGATGCGCCAGCACACGTCCCCGTTGCAAAGCATGCCAACATTGACTGTAGGGGGGAGGCAGCTGAATAAATTAGACCTCAGCCTTTCAGCGATACCCCCCTTCCCTCGGTAAGTGTACTTCAAAACATTAGCTGGAGGGTGGGGGCTGAAACAACAGACGAGTGTCTTCACTGACAACTCACTGTAATTCTCTTTCAGATGCAGAAACCAGCGTTATGGCCGGCTCATGTCTTTCACTCTGGGAGATGCAGTTCAGCTGCTGCGCCACACGAGGTCGGCAGAGGCTCCGATAAGTGTGACACAAAACCTCAGTGAGAACACAAAGCAGCTTCAGGCAAGAGCAGTTTAGATGATCACAACGGGTGCACTGTCATGGCAGATTGCAACTAGAAACTTCCATTTCATCAGGACATTTTACAAGCTGTTGTTCCAAAACATCACATTTTTTTATTTCTGTTAACAAGACAAAGTCATTAAATGGTCAAAATGATACTGTCACAAAAGCTCTGATCTTTCATTTCCATTTGTAGTTGTGGTGCAGCAAGTGAAACTTCTGATACCGTCATCAAAATGCTATAAATGAACATGGAAATGTATCATGTTCTGTGAAAAAGGTTCAGAGAACTGAAAGTGGCTTCTGTTTAAGACTTGCCAAAAAGGTCACAACTACTGCACGACCCTGCAGCCACTTCACTAATGATCAGCCTCTCCGTAAACAAGGAGAGCAGTATTTTTGCAGGAGGGCGTTCTCTACAAGGGTGAGTCTGTCATGTTTACCTATCTGGTTAGATACATCAGGCTGCATCCACACTAATTCGTTTTAAAATGAAAACAATCTCCGTACACGTGCGTTTTACCTCCATTTCACTGCTCCGTCCATAACATGCTTGAAACAAACACCATGTGACCATTCATGTACACTTGGAACGTGCTTGCTGGTGTAAACAGGACGCGGATTACCTACTCGACATTTGGAGGCTTAGTTAGAAAAAATACGACGAAGATGGCGAAAAGTAAGACCAGCTATCTATATGCCTGTACCAATAGCGATGTGACGTCACACCCGTGTTGAACACGTTGGAATAAAACAAGTCGAAAAAACCAAGATGTTGGTAGCAATACCAGTCATAGCCAGGTGAGCCCATTGTGAGCACTACCAGCATGAAACAGCGTAGCAACATCCACAGGTAGGAGTTTAACAGTACTGTGTGTATGGCTGTTTTAATAAGACACAACTAAGACCATAGTGCAAATAAACACTATATTACTGCAGCTTTCATAACTGTTAATGCACAGGGCAGTCATATTGGATTTTGAGGTCAGGGTTGGAGAGGTTTCTCCAAGTTTCCGAGTCAGTTCCAGTTGAAATTTCCAACTTTGAACTTGGAAACCGACTTCCCAGTGCAAATGGAACGCACCATAACACAAGTATGACGCTGTCAATGCAGCAGAAGAGAGATTGAGAGTTGTTTCGAAGCAAATACAGCGATATATCGGAGCAGTACCGGGAGTATTATCCATTCTCGGAGGAAGGCACGGCAATGGAAAGAAGAACCCACACAAGAAGGATGAAATTTCCAAAGGTATGTAGACCTAGCTTTAATGTTTTGGGTTGACACATCATGACCAATAGGATCATATGGGGTAGCGAACGTGGGTGTGTGTGTGTGTGTCATCATTTTTAAGAAATTTAAAACTGGACTCAAGATTAAAGGTGTACATTGATGTGGTGTAATCTTTCCTTGGTGAATTCCTCCACTGTCTGCTGAGATTGTACAACAGACATTAAATTATCATCTGCTTTGTGAGATGTATGAGACTAGGAACCTAAATGCCATCATTAGTTTCATCTCTCATCTCCCCTTCCCTCATCAAAATGAGGGAGTAGGGGGAGGTAGAGTGTAAAGCCCAGTCGGATGGGGGAGAGCTCAGTCCGCACAGATGTCTCTCCTTGGCTCTGCCTTTCCTATGCTCCTTTTCTATCTACCTTTGGCTCCCACTCGGACCCCCAGAAGACACCATTACTCCCACTCATAGTCTCAAGTATGTGCATCAGGGATTGTGACATCTAGTCCGAAACTGAACTGTCATGATCCAAACAACGACCTTAAACCTGAATAGTTTTACAAGCAAGAAACAAGTTACACAATACACAAGGAATACTTGGTATTTAGTGACGCACGTGTTAAATGACCCATGAAGACGTAAATTTGCATACTGTACTATAATAGTAACAAAACAAAGAGACTTCAGGCAATGCTGACAAACGCAGCACGTTGGAGGTACGTTAATATGGGCCTCTGAACATGTTGGGATGTGTCGACTACATAAAAGGTGGTTCATACTGCAGATACATTTTCTATAGATTGACTAATCGATGAATTGACAAAACATTTTTTAGACTTAAGATTGAAAAATTCATTTCGCTTAAGACAACACAGTTGAGGCCTTATGAAGTGCTCAAGGGGGGAAAAAGGAAAATTACTACTACTACAGCGCATCTCCAAGACAACTGTGTAAGGCTAAGCACCGAACTTGGTACCTTTAAGGGTACTGCCCCAATACCCTTTGTTGGGTTGGGTACCGATACCAAATTCCAGATGCTAGTGCCCAACCCTACAAGTGGTCAATCAGAGGAAGATTGTGGATCAAAAGGTGATAATATGCATTGCAAGATGTGTGAAACTAGGAACCTAAATGTCATCAACAGGCATGTCGTAATCCAAGTGAATGACCTTAAACCTGACCCCACCCCCACCCCCACTCAACCTTAACCTTACAAGAAAGAAACGAGTTACTCAATACATGAAGAACACTCTAAATACTTGAAATTCCCCACAATGACTTAAATTTGCATATTGGAGTGGAATAGTCACAAAACAATGAATCACTTCTGTCCTTATTGCACAGGAATGCTTCAAACGACGGTGACAATCGCAGGATGTTGAAAGTATGTTAATATGTGCCTCTGAACATTTTTCAGATGCTGTATTGTTGGGACCTGTCGTCTACATAAAGGGTGGTCCAGATGGACACACAATGGAGACTAAACAAAATAAGACAGACCTCAGAGACCCCCTTGTCTGGAGATGGAGGTTTTATTTTTCCAGCACTAACTCAGAGTCACAGGTAGGTGTGTCTGCTGCCCCCGAGCTTCCTTGTAAACAGACCGAAGGAACTGTCCCACACGCACCCTGACCTGTTGCATAATTCCCAGACTTGTTCACAAATATCTGGTCCTGCGTATGTCCCAGTGTGACGCACACAAAGATACGGACACCTCCAGCAGACCACTTGAACCAGACATCCGGGAGCATGAGAGGGAATCAAGGCCCCCGGGGGTTTAATAAAAATGATAAGATCTGAATTCATAAGACAGCGCATTATCATTGCTAATTTAAACCGCTTACTGTAGACCTCAGAGGCTAAAATAACTACCAGCAGGAATGTTTGTTAATGGCTGCCGAGCCACAGCTCTTGAAGAAATGATAACGAGCAACAGTGTAATGTGACCATCAAACTACATATGCGAATGCAGTGGGGGATCCAGGGCAGGCGTCCCCCTGCCTTAAATGATCACTGCCTAAAACCTGATCTTTAGCACGCACCATGTGCCTCGGTATCATATTTCACTACTTTTCCCCTGGCCTCCCAGAGTGATTTGGGCCGGTGCCACTTGTTTGGCTAGATGTGGATTAAGACCCCACTGGAATGTGTTAAAAGTAATAGTGTTACTCCTGAGGCTTTAATGGGAAAATCCTGGCACCTCACCGTTAACGAGCCTCTGTATTCAGCAGAGCACTTATCACGGGATCAAGGACTAAGCCTCATTTGGGCTCCCTCTCTGAAGAGCAGGGTTTGGGTCAGACTGATGTCATCAGACTCTATGCTACAAAAACACTGGGCCTGATACACGTCTCAGCTGATGTCTGTCACAAAGGTTGAGCTTCAATCATGACTTGACAGTGGAGCGTACATAGCGGAGTCAGAAATACAGCTTGAGAGTTATCCTAAAAATTAGAAATGGGGTTTGCGGCCAGAAGGTCAACTGTTTGAAACTGAAATTGAGTTGAGGATGAAATGTGAAACTTGGGTCTCTTTCCTCATCAGCTACTCAGGCGCCTATTAGTGAAACCTCTGGACCAGCAGAGAGGATGGTTCAGGGTTCCTACAGCTACAGGGAAAGTTTTGATTTAAGACTTCTTAAAACTTAAAATGTCAATTATGGGAAGTTATGGAAAGTTTTTCCCAAATATTTATTGTGACATAAGACATTATTTTTTTGTCTCATAGCAGAGATGGTGGTAGAACAGAACTGGGAACTTCGAGTGCCAATTCTGTGTTTCACCCTCTGTATTTAGGATTCCACTGCCTTGATACCCATCCTGAGTTTGGAAAACTTTTTACATAAGGTACACATAGCCTCATTAAATTGGCTCTACTCCATGTCATCCAGGGTACAGTGACATTAACACCAGAGACATGTGGTAAATTATTCTTAAAAAACAGATGTGATCAATTATTTTGAGTATTTACAACACAACGCAAGAAAATTAAGAAGTTCTACTTCCCATGTTTTAGCATTTTAAGGCTTTTGAAAGATTGATTTAAGACATTTTAATGCCAATTAAAGCCTTAGCTTTAGATCAATAAATGTCTCTTGAATGTAATTTTCAAGGATCTGCATGAAGCCTGTGTTTAATAGCAGACGCCTATGGTTATATTTGGTATCTCCCAGGTGTGAATGGCTTTGACTGACTGAGTGTGAAGCAAGACGATGCTAAAAAGGAGGCATGTGTGCTCAACAAACTTTTCCTGGAAATCTAAAGGTCAAATTTCAGCAAAGTTTCCAAAGATAAAGTTGAAAGGATGAAATGTTGCCTTCACACAGTGCCATCTTTGAGACCTGCGGTTTGTTATGTAAACTGGAAAAATCTTTGGTGGTGATGACCGTCATCCATCAATTCCTCCCTGCATTAAAAAAAAAGTCTCCTTAAGTTTGAGATGAGAGCTCTGCCTGATGTCAAGTCACGTCATGTCCATCAAGGCTCTGCAGTTAGTGATTTAGCTGGAGGGGGGGAACTCCCGTACAAACGCTTAGTAAGCTTTTCAAAATGATGTACTTATCTTTGTGTGTGCTTTATGGGAAAACCCTGAAATTGAATTGGGCTGGGTTCTCTGATGATATGCCCCACAGCCTGTTGGCAACCTGTGTGTGTGTTTTGTTTTCATGAGGGTGATTCTGATTGAGTCCACGCCAAGACAAAATTAACACATGTTAAATACATCAGTGATATTTTCGAAAAGCACCACCAAGTCCACTGGTGCAGTCCTTTCCTATCAGCACACATTAAGACTGAAACTTGCACTTTCCCACGTTCAACTTTCCTCCTCCTCACCCCCATAATGCAATGTTTGTTTCTGTGTCATAAACAGTAGCTGCATACCTGGTCTGGATCAAATAACTCTCTGTGACTAAGTGGGGCCGCCGATCAGGTCTGCTCAGTCAGAATATAAATCTGTCTTTGCTTTATTGTCCGCGATCATAAAGTTGATCATTGTGGACTGAGGGCTGTAAAAGGGCTGCTGCTGCTTTAATCGGAATCAATCGCAGCCTCACAATGATTCCATTCAGCCGAACAACAAATTGCTTTCCTGGAATGTTTACCAATGCAGCGTGTAACTTTTAATTCAGTTAGGATAAAATACATTCATCTCTTGCTTGTCAGGCTGTTAGCGAGAGGGGATTTAAGTAGAGCTGTATGGGGTCAAATAAGGGACAATAATATATTTTAACCTTGTAAAGGGACAACCAGAAATCATTTCAAAACCTAATTATATATAAGCCTTTAAACCTGTAAAAAAAACAGTGAAATATGCCCATCAAAGCAGAAGGCGACATCTTCAAATGTTTTCTTTTGTCTAACAAACAGTCCAAAACATAAAAGATATCCAGTGTACTATGATAAAAGACAGGAAACCAGGAAATAATTACATCTGAGAGGGTGGAACCAGAGGATTTTAGCAAGTTAGCCACTAAAAATGTTAAATCAATTATTGATTGAAATTAAATTTAAGAATAATAATAATATTAAAAATAAATAAAATTAATTGAATCTAATAAACAAAAATAATAAAATAAAACACAGAATAGCCTTGAAATACAAAAACTGCTTTTTTAAACATTTGTTTAGGCAGAAAACTGTGAAACTTAACTAAGTTACAAGTCAAAATTTTGGCCCTGATTTTACCTGGACAAGTAAATTTGCACCTTTTTTTTCCCCGTTTTGAATCGGTGTCCAAATGTTGACAAAAGCATGCTTTCTCTCAGTATTTATTCAACCTTACTATTGATATAATCTTCTGCTCAGCCCTGTCACAGTTTCCAAATGGTGCAATACAGTATAACCCCTCATTTGGAAATGTATTAACAAGCTCTTTTTGACACTTACTTGAGCCCATAATGCCACAGCAGTTAAGGAATTGAAAAGATTAACAGGTAACCATGTATTTATGACAACAATGCAGCACAAATTTGCGCAAAACACCACAGCAGGTTGTGCAAAAAGTAGAAGTGATGTGTGGGCAAGCCGCATAGCTGAGGTTTTTACATTTTTCACAAGGCAATCATTTTCAGGAATGCTCCTTTATGCCCTCAGACTGTTTACGTGCAATCCCCCTCCTTCACTTCCAACAAGTCCGACCTTGCAAGGAAGCTAGCTCAGGACAAAGGGATGAGGAATGAGGCAACGCCATCAGGTTTATCTGCGGTTATTTGGAAAGTTTTGAATAAAACTGCACTGTTAGTCACAGGGCCCACAGGCAAACATGAGCTGGAAGGAGAACAAACAAAAGCATTGAATCTTTTGCCAGCCGCGACGCCGCACACTTGCTCAACTGCTACTGTTTTTTTACATTAACATCCATGTCCCATCTGGACCGGCTTGCTTACTCTGGACTCATGACAGTTAACATCTCCTTTATTCCACTATAATCTTCTTTGTTTGGTTGCCAACAGCTGTAACAGATCATGGGAGTGTAGATAAACGAGGATGTTTATGTATTTTATCATGCAGTGATCTACGTTAATTAAATCAAATAAGACAGGATTAATTGCTCTTTGATCACAACTGTGAAACAACAATGGAAATGTCCAAAGCAATAATGTAATAATTTCCTAACAATGTAATAACGCCTGAAAATGTTATGGCATAATAAAATGTCTTGACTCATCTTGTGATATATTGATTTTTACAGATAACACGTTTCAGGTTGGTCCAATTTTTCTAAAAAACTGATGGTGTAGTAATTCTGATGGTTAATGTAATTATGTAAAAAAGGTTTTGCTTTATTTTTCCCTCACAAATGTAACGTGTATAAGTATACCAAATGTATAATACTGCTGTGTGTCATGTTAGCCCACTGAAAACACCAACATTTGACACTGATTGCATGTTTGGAAATGTAAAATCTATGCTTTATGTAGAATTCGAAATTTACAACAGATGGCAGGGGGTATCAGGCAAAGATGCATTAAACTAAAATCCCTATCACATTACACGTAACAAAACATTAGGTGATGTAGCAGGTACATGCGCCAAACATGACACAGCACAGCAGCTGTTTCTACGAGCATCGAAGAAAATTGTTTTTTTGTTTTTTTTAAATAGTGCTTTAGTGCTACATTTTTTTTGTGAGTGATCTGATCAATAAATGTATTCTTTGATTTTGAAACAGCAGCCTCATGTAGTCTGCATGTGAGGTGTTTATGGGACATCTGTAATTTGCTGCTACAGAAAATAACCTTATATAACTTACGACATAATTGTATTAGCAGGCAGAACCACTTCTTCTTCTACACTATTCAATGAATTGAATTTTCTCAATGAACTCAGAAAAAAAAACTTTTCTTCTTCCGTCATATTTCCAGCAGATTAGACACTTCACAGTGAGTGCGACCTATTGCGGAAATCAAAGGTTTTGAAAATATTGTCCATGTGACTGCAGCTAGTGCTCGATCTTGTGAAATTTCTGCATGGTCAGAGGGGAGTTTACACACCCAAAGATAAACATTATAAATATCTTACAGCACAACAGGACTTCCTGAATAGTTTTGGGAGCGTAACAATAACTGGGAAGAAGATAGAGGGGAGTTTGGTTTTTCTGTTCTTATGTATCTATTTCAGATTTAACTATTAACTAGAGATATTTTAACAGTGACTTGTCGTTACACCAATGCAGCTTTAATATGCACTTTGGGTTAGGGTTAGATATGTGACTTCACTTTAGTTACACTAAAATACTTTTGTAATGTTATTACAATATCAGTCAGGGCATTTTATTACATTAAGTTTTGACATCATTGGGTTTTATTACATTTTTGATCAGATTAAGCACAAACTGTATTACATATTTTGGTGTTATTACATTTTCAGAAAATGATTACATTATTGGGTGCTATGTAAAACGAAAAAAACGGAACTGCTTCCCTCAATATCAACCACAGTGGCACAAACAAATTTAACGTACATTAGCATCAGCTTCCTTAGAGCAGCGTTTTTTATTTCAAGCACTGCCAAATATAAAATTTGATCATGGGATTCATTTAGGGTGAGCTACCAGTTTTTGACCCAGGAGCAACCACGGGTTGAAGAGGTATTTGTTAATTGCTGAAAGACTTAGAAGAATTTATTGAGTGAATCCTTAAACTAAAACGGATATCACACACATCCCATTAGGCCAAAATTTGTCCTATTATGTAAGCGTAAAAAATTGACTAATTTTTCTGATATGACACAAAGAATCTCAGAAAACTGGGAAGTGATGCCTCCGGTGTTTTTTGATCAGCCATCATCATATTTCAATTTCATGACCTGACAAGACAACCACATGTTCAACATAAATATGCTGCCACCTTAACTGCAAAGTTTGTTTGCCACTGTTTGTTGGCAGTCAATTAAATATCGATGGCAGAGAGTCAAGAGCTCAAACGGTCTCCAGGAGACGGCACATGGGAACAAAAAGTGGTCGTGACTAATGCAAACCACGGACATATTTACTCCCAAATCAAAACCAACAGGTATTCATTTGCCTATAGTGCTGACGTTACTCGACAGGAGCTCACATGTCTGAGAATAATTAACAATCCATTGATAACTCAGTTTGACTGCTGTGAGATTAAGAAGCGCTCCTTTGCTCCAAAACCACACAGTGTGTTCTGAATCATAAATAAACCTCAGACATATCCAAATATCAGTGCACTCTGTTTGATAACAAAAAATGTGAAGCCCACAAAGACCAGTATTGGAACCCATCAGCTATTGGTCTAATGATGATACAGCCTCTCGGGGTAACAGCCAGGGTTAAGGCGTAGCCAGCAGGTATCTGGGCCAAGACCTCCTCTGCCATGTGCTGATGACTGTTTACAGATCCATTAGCAACTAGAGACAGGCCCAGACAACATTTCAGCTGATCTCTGAAGACAGATATTTGCATATGAATGCAGATTAACTTGTAAAAAGCTCATAAAAAGATAATAAAAAGCTAAATCGTGGTCAGACAACAGCTAATGGGTTCAGAGATTCCTCTTTCGCTCTTCATAGGGATGGGCATTTTAAGTAACTTCCATATTCGAGTACTTGCATTAAATTATTATGGAGTACTGGAGTACTCACCAAAAAAAAAAAAAAAATCAGAAGAATAGGGATGTAAATTGGCCAACAACTGAACAAAGTGCAATTTGCAATTCATTTCTTGAACAACCTGGCTTCAATTAGCTGATGAAATCATGAATTCAAACTTAGCAAAAGTAAAATCAGCAAACTTTCTGATGCTGCCGTTACACAAGGTAGATGCAGCACTGATGGACCGTCTCCAGAGTCCAGAGCCGCTGTCCTTCCACTCAATACAACATCTGCTTGGTTAGCATGAGGCAACACAACAGCGGCAGCTAACATCTGACACAGAGCCATTTATTGGTCCCAACAAACTAACACCGACACCAAAACAGCTCAACTCTGTCGTTAAACCTGTTAATAAACGTGAGGCAACGTTAGCTGCGTGATGCTAACAATTAGCCCTCTCACTATGAGTGCAACAGAGAGAGCAACAGAGGGGCACAATGAAGATTTTACCTGTTTTTAATAGTAAAAAAATACAAACGTCATCTTCACAGGAGGGCAGAGATTAGTCTATACCTGCTGGCAACCAAAAGCCCTCTCAAACGTGATTGGTCGGTGCTACTCAGACTACAAACAGAAACCAGAGCCCTTCTAATATCATAATATTGTCCAGTTGCCTACAGATACTTCATACATATGCAGGTAGCCATTAAAAGAGAGAACACAAAGACTAATAGTGGATTTAAAGAAGGAAACAAAGAATTTAACAATGCCAGTTATCCAAAACTGAGTTACACCCATTAAATTTCATGTAAAAATCCTTTTTTTTTTTTTTTTTGTTCAATTTTTGGCCAATGTCGAAACTTTTATGACCCAGAAGTCATAAAGTGATTAATTTTTTATAGTTGTCAGATTGGCTTCTGATCTCTGAAGTCTATGCAGCGATAAAGACGGTTTCCCTGGAGACACTGATTAATGTTGGCTATCAAATGAAATTTAATTTTGCAGCAGTATTTTCTTGGTATTGTTATCATTGTGTAGCAGTGAATGTCAGTCCCTGTCTGGATGGCACCTTTAATTTATAGGGTAAATTTACACTAAAAAAAACTATTTTATTACGGAGAAATCAAACTATTTTTTTCTCAATTATCTCTCAAGTCTATAAAAACATTAAAAAAGCCAACTGTAATCTACTAAAGCCATGTTTAACTCACTTGTGCAAGCTAGTTGGCTTGAAAAATTACTACAATTGTCGCAAATTAATTTTCTGTTAAAGACCTTATCCATTATTTTACTAATCATTTCTCCATGTATAACAGTTTTCTACTTCCCTGAGTCAATGACTCCAAGTCAGTTATCACCAGCTTCTCATCTGAGAATACAAAACAGACTTCGGAGAATATGATGTAACACAACACAACCTCTGTCATGTTACCTCACTGTGATATGCTATTTGCAGTGCTGAAACCCCCTGGCACTGAGCTGCACATGTCGGAGGGGCAAGAGAAACCTGAGCACCAGATCCTTGTGACCCGACAGAAGGTAGACGCTCAATGTGTCAGAGAAAGTGTCATAAAATGCATCCGGACACTTCCTACAGTGCCATGCCTTCTCCATGCGTTACACACTCGCAGCTGCTCAAATGTCCACCTTAACAAGTCATTTATTTAGTCCAGTACTTGCAGTGCTGCAGCGACGAAGCCACTGATAGCAGAATGTTATTGACAATACATACAATCTTCATGTGATTATTTTTCAGTACAGTGAGTTTTTTCCTCTGGCGTTTTAACCCAGACAGCAGAAGTGTGCATGACTCAGCATTTTAAATATAATGAGGCACTTATTCTTTGTTTTGTCTCTCTATCTGAAATGAAGCTGTTTACTTGCTTGCTGTTTAAATAACTTTCGTACTGAATCTCTCCACTTTAACCGAGTCTCATGAAATCATTTTGGAGTTAGTGGTTCTTGAACCCGGGCTCGTCCATCACGACAGGAAATCTTAAACCCGAGAACTAATGTAAGCAAACTATAATTTTGCTTTTATACATTTTCTTTACATTGAAGGGTAAAAATTATACTGTTGGTCTAAAGACTTGATGCAGCTGCGGTCAGGTGGGAACCTAAATAACATACAAGGGTAACGTGCAAACAAAACAAGTCCAATCAAAGTATAATTTGCTTAAAACAAAAATCTCACACAGTCAAGACTCTGGAAATTGACTTGACCTTACTAACAACACTTCAAGACTCTATCAACAAGTCAAAATGGACATTTTCTTGCAAGGTGTGCAGAGTTAAAGGGGTGCAGGGTCTGGTTTAGTCAGCTAGTCCAGGCCACACACACACATGTAAACAAACCCGAGCTCATACCTATCGTTGACAGGCTTTGACCCCCGTAATCTGCTAGGCCGGAAAGCCTGGTAGAAAGCAGTGGATGGGTTCCTGCATTTTAATGGGGGAGGAAACAGAGACAAGAGAAACATGAGTAAAGGAAGGGAAACGTGTACGCTGGGAGGGAGAGAGAGAGAGAGGTGCTTCGACGGGGAAAGAGATTGTGAATGAGAGCAGAGGAGGATCCTGAACCACACTAGGAGGTTGGAGGAAATGATGATTCAATCCAGATTGCCAAACTCTTTGTTGAAATGACATGATGAAGCAACACCAAGTGCATTATGGGCATATTTTTCCAGGTCCTAAAACCTTGTTGCATAACGTCACTGACGAGTTGCATCACAGCCAATCACTCCACATCCATCCTGTATCACATAATAACCTTAACTTAAACATCTCAGTGCTAAACCAACATCTGGTTTCAATAACAGGTCTGCTATAAGCTGTGACAGTCTGCACAAGTCATCCGTGGTTAAGAGGATTATTTCTGGCAGTCTCTTCAAATGTATCAGGATAAAAATGTTTTAAACAAAATAAATAATTCAGAGTGTTTGTCACCACTGATCAGGGATGATTTAGACAGGAAGTTAACTAAGTCGCATCCCATTAGCTATTAATGTTTATGCATTCATACGAGAACGCTACAACTACTTGGTCAGACTGCTTAGGGTAGAAAGTGAACTCCAAACAGGGGAGATAAAATTTCAAACCACATCAAATATTCATCAGCATTCAGGTAATTGCTAGCACAGGATGTTAATGATATAACTTGGCCACAAATCTCAGTCCCCGATGTCTGAGTTTAAAAATAGTCTAATAAGCTTAACTTAAGTGGAAATGTTTCTATAATATTAGACTATGGGTATTTTTTTATTACTCTGATTGGAAGTCCAGCTCAGTGCACGAGAAGAGAAACAGAAGTGAGGAAAGCAAACAAACAGCTGAAGTCAAGAGAGCGTCAGATTGAAACTAACTATTTAGGATTAGTTTTTAGCATTTTAGCAGAAATGGTTTTGAGGTCTTAAAGGTGTGCTGGAGTGCAACATTTCAGACAAGACACAGGCCTCCATCGACACTAGATGTCGGTTTGGTGTGTCTGAGCCTTAAGGGCTGCACTTGAGCTGACATTTCAACTCCTTTCTGCACTTTGCTTTCAAATGACACTTCATTCAACAGGTCAACTGCAGAAGCAAGCACGTGGAAGTTTTCTCCAGAGAGTTCAGCCTTTTCTAGTTTGATTCAATTGTTTTTATCTCTGTTGTTTTTCTTAGTCATATAACGTCTGTATTTTATGTCTTGATCCTATGTCTTTGGTCTTTCATCATGAAGCACTTTGTGAAGTCTGATCTAGACTATTTTCTTTAAACTCTGGAAGTGCCATGACTGCATACATTTTTAATACGTATGACAACATGTATTTCGAGGACACAACACTCTCACTTGTGACATTTGCTCCACACCATTCTGCATTGGACACTTTAATAGGCAAATTAAATTAAAAAAGTAAATAAAAATAAACTGAAAAAGAGAGCATGTATTTCAAGTAAAAGCAACAGACGAACAGGGAAACAAGGTGAGATGTCACGTGACAGCTCACAAATGGAACAAACGTACACTCCGCTGGGTTCAAGTTCATGCCAGTTACTCTTCTGTCTGCACCCTATCTGTTAAACTTTGTTTGAGGGACTCGTCCTACACTAGAAGCAGGGGTGGTCTACAAAATCTTAAAGAGGACAGTTTCACTATAAATGAGGCCCTGGAGAAGCAAAAAACAAAAGCAGGCGGGAGAAAGGAATTCATTTACGAAACTAGAAAAGTGGGGTTACACATCCACTTCTGTATCAGTGCGAGGTTGATTTACAGCCGAGTTTCTATATCTGAGCCCATGACAGATTTATCTGCGCCACACCCCACAAACAGCAGCTCAGGACCTTCTGAGTTTCCTCATGCGCTGGTGAGGTATTTAGACACTGCAAGTTTAAAGAGCTCACAAACAACCTAAGACAGCAGCTATGAGCTCGGCTTTCAGAACAAGCCAAAATACCTGGTTTTATAGGGACGAGGAGACTTTTATATGCATGACGAGCTTATCAGGCAGAGAGGAGACAAGCAGCGATATATCGTCAGAATAGCTGAGTGACAAGCAGCAATTTAAAAATGATGGAAGTGGAGACAGGGAAAAGTTAGGGAAATTAGGGAGGCGTGGGCTTCACCTCACATGAATGCCCTTTAGTGACCTCACCCTGTGCAGCAGGAAGTGCAGGATTAAAGAAGAAGAGTGTGCTTTTCTGTGCTATAAAGGTCACTTTAAAGGCCCATCACACTTGCCTCATTCGCAGACTTTCAGCGGCGCGCTGCTACAAAAGGAATATGTGGAAACACTGGATATTTGGCATTATTTTTGGCAATTAAGATCTGTATCGTTATAGGGGAAACACTGATTTTGGACCGTTAGTTGGGTAAAACAACACATCTCTGCGACATCACCTTGGCATGGGAATTTTTCACTATTTTCTGACGCAGCAATTAGAAACAAAATAACGACAAATCGCAAATGAAAATAATCATTAGTTGCCACATTGCACATAAATCAGAATCATGATTATAATCACATTAAATTCATCTTTACACAGCACAGTTCGCGTCCCGTCACGCTGCAACCTTAACACATTTAACCTAGCTGAGCTGTCAGACCTTGCATCGTTGCTGGGAGCAAATATTTAAGCAACTACAGTCAAATTAGCTCCTCAGTGTGTGAAAAGGTAAAGGCACAATGTTGTCAGGTAAGTATGCTAATTGATAAACATCCTGGTTGACCTACAGCCCCCGGCAACATTTGGCAGGAAGCGTGATGGGAACTCAAATGCACCCCTCGGGCGTTCATTTAGGGAGCACTTATCTTACAATTTGACTGATATGCACATGACTGCATTTGACCCTATTTTAGAGCAAATTTCTGTGGACTGGGTTGTTTTTGCTATTCAGAGAAGCCCTGCAGTGACTCCAGCTCAGGCCACAGCTTGTCCACCATTTGTGACTCCTTCCAAATCCAAATTCATGACAGGCTGGGTGAGTGAGGTCATTACTGATCCCACCCATCAAAGTAAAATAGGTTGCCCGTGTCTATTTGCATGACTAGATATGTAGAAAACTGTTCACTATAAAAAATGCTTTAGAGCTGAGACTGTATCAGGTAGATTTAACTGTAATAAAGGCAGTATTTTATCTGGCAACTGTAAGATGTATATATTATTAAGTGGCATACTTAACTGAAACATTTAATACATTCTGGACCAATTTCTTTGCAGTTAAAGATGTTTTTCGTTCCTACAGCAGAGCAAAACCACTGCATAGCCAAGTGTGATAATCTGGATGAAAGTGCTATCAAACAATGTGCCAGAGCACCTTATAGACTGAGTAACCACCCTGCGAACATTTGCCAAAAAACGGGTGTCATGTCAGGCCAGTTGCCTGAAGCAGAGTCACACTATACTGTCAGATCTGAGAGGCTGTTCCCTGGTCCCATGATGTGTGCTTGACAAGGGATTTAGCAGCCAGAACTTCTGTCAATAGAGAAGCTTTGTTAGTTTCTCAACTCTTTATTGCACATAAAGAGCCCGTCAAGTCAAACATGCTGAACCACTTGCAGCTGTATCTAAGGTTCAGGAGATTGCATAATTTGATAGGTGATGACAAATGTTTTCAAAAGACAAAACGGTCATTCAAAAACTATTTTATTACATGTGATATAACAATGACATAACCATAAGGGTTTGGTGATGTTCCAACACCCTGTTGTGGACCAGAAGGTTATTAAAAACAAGAGTGCCCTTTAAAATCTCTGTGCTCTGACTGGTTAACTACGATGGCACAACAGATGACGAATAGAGTCACCAGGGAGATTTGCCTTTAAACTTATTTAATCCTTAAAGGGATACTTTGCCAATTTTCAACCAGCTTTGTATCATAACAATGTGAGCAGCATATGTAAATGAACTCTGGTAACCTTCCCTCCATCTCATCAGCGCCCAGATCTCCCTGCTCATCTCTCAGCTAAGACTTTCGCCAGCTCTATACATAGTACTTCCATATTTTCATATGCTCAGCACCATGGACACAACATTAGAAGTAGGCAGTGTTAATGAAATATAAACTTAAATTCTATTATTGTATTGCTTTTTTCCTGCCTAAAATGTCTTCAGAAACATATTTTAGTGCACTGTTTGGCTGTAATAAGAGAATTTGTGAACAGGAAGTGGGCGCCATGCTGGTTCCTGTTTTGTAAATTATATGGAAACTGAAAAAAACTGAGATCAAGCAATAAAATTAGAAAGTGCTAATCAAATATGAAACTAAAGCGTTGCATATTTTTCACCTAAAATGTTTTCAGACACATTTTATCTGTAACTGTAATTCGAGATAATTTGTTACCAGCTGGCTGCAGTCTAGTTTCCTGTGTGATCCTGTGTGTCATCCACCAGCAGGAGCATTTATTGATCTGGTATGGTGCAGTGCATTCTGGTATTCATATGTTTTCTACCTCTTGAGCAAATGCAAATGCCACTAGCTTTTTCCCCCTGTTTTCTCTTATGAGAAAATGTAGCACCAATGTCAAAAGTATTTGCATCTGTCTCCTGTATAGACAGCTCAGTTTTATGAAAAGACCAAAATTCCAGCAGTGAAATACTTCTTTAAAGTCAGGGTAAAGCAAAATGTGCATTATACATGTTTGGAAACACATGTTGAAAACACGTAAAAAGACTGAGAACTACATATTACTGAATTGTGACCTTTGAACTGTTTATCACCATTTTTTTGTCAACGATTTTTTGGGTGGGGCTAAAGGCTTGTTCAATGACACTATGGAGCCACCCTTAGCATTGAGTTTTATTGTCATTGCTAAATACAATTTAGCATTCTGTTGTGACAGAAGAACTAGATCATTTTTCAGGCTGGTGCCTTAAACATGTATTGCTGTACATGTCCAATATAGCTGCTAGATGGAGCAGCCACTGCAGTGCAGCTTTCCTGCCAGTAAGCGTTGCTTTAGCGTATGCAGCGGACACACCCAAGCGTCTCGGTGCAAAGAATAGTGTCTATTTTTTGATGATTTTAAACATACGTTTATAAACTTGGAAACTTTTTTAATCATTCAAAAATGGCTGCTTAGTAACACATTTTTCTGTGGTGTAACAAACTCATTAAATATATTTATTTTTGCTTTACCTGGACTTTAAACTGCTGCATGGGCCTGAATGAACACTCTATGCTCCCTGCGGTCACTTGAAGAAAGCTTCTGCTTTCAATGGAGCGCACACAAATTAAATTTCCTCCCTTTAAAATTAAAACTATTTTAAAACAACCTCTTAGTGTCAACTACAAAAAAAGGACAGGCTTTGCGACACAAAAGAACAAACATGATGCAAACGCTGGATTTTGAGCTGTGGGTTGCTTTCCTGAAGTCGTTTATTCCTGCAACCAACTCTTTGATGTTGCTGAATGCACACAGAGTTGAGCAGACCTTATCCCTCAACACATGACTATGCATACAAAACTCTCTCCTTGTTCAAATCACTTATGTAAAACTTTTTGGCTGAAGTTTGATTCAAGGGGAGGCTGAATAAACTGGGCAGAAGGATGAGACGTGACCCAGCGGCTGGAGGAGCTCTTCTCATAATGTAGTGATTAGGGGATGCCGTGGGAGAGAGGGGAAGAGGCTCAGTGGCAAAGAGGGACGTGACCCTCTGCATGGGTCCCAGCCTGCAGCCATACGCGAGTCAGGCAAAGTCCCAGCTGTGCAGCTAACCACCACCCCACCCACTCTCCTATGGGAGGCTACAGCACGGAGGGCAAAGAAGAGAGGTTTGTTAGGATTTTAATGACTCAGCTTCAAAAACCTCTGCAAGACAGATCACAGCTCAAGCTTTAGCTATGTTAAAGGCAGGCTCGAACGCCTCAGCATAGTCTGGCAAACATGTAAAGTCAGTGAAAACGTGTGAAAATATGTCACACTGATATGCGCATTCTCGTAAGCAGAGAGTGTTAATTTCTGCTCGGGTTACACATAATTGTTACCATGAGTACAGATGAGTCAGTATAATTCAGGATCCGTCGCGGCTCATTCAGCTGGGTGGCAGCTGATAGCATAAGCCTGGAGCTACAAAGCCACCCTATCTGCTCAATTTCACTTAGCCCGGCTCAAGTTCATTGACTCTGCCGGTTAAATAAAGTGTAGAATTGGTTCCTGAAGCGTGGCGCTGGCCAAGTGAACTTTGCCACACTGGCTGTTTCTGTCTCTGCTTGTCAGCTGCTGTTTAACAACACTGAGCCTGTCACTCTCCAGTGACTATGCCTGGGGTTGAGCAGAAAGGGCAGGCAACTGATTAAAACATACGGCTGATTCCTGGTGAAGTTAAAAAGAAAAGTACTCTTATTGACATATTTGAAAAGCTGAAGTAGAATTGTCTTGTGTTCGATTTATCCTTGCTTCATAAAAGTCAAGGAAAGTTCATCAGCCACTAGGCTAATGGGATGCAATGGGAAATGTCATGGGCGTATGCTAATAATGTTAGCATGCTGTGGGGGAAAAGTGTCTAGTATAAGACAACTGTTTCATCTGTGATCCTTGTGAGTTATAATGGAGCCGAATATTGGTTACTTAGTTAGACACTTGGTTAGACACTGCTGTTGTTCTTGGCTTCATGTAAGAAAACTCCACTTTGCTGCTAAGCAAATTTATGCGATGTAAAATGTCATAGGCTTATGCTAATAATATTAGCATGGTGTATTTGTGGGGGGTAAAGTCTCAAGCAAAAGACAACTGTTCTGTCCATAAAGCTTATGAGTTATAATGGAGCCGAAATTTGGACTTCTGCTAATGTTGTCACTATTAAGCCGTGTTTTGTGTGTGTTTTAGATGTGGTTTTGGTCAAGCAAGCTTTGCAGCACTTCAAAGAAACTCAACACAGCTGCATAAAAACCAACATAATACGAAATATAGACATGACCTTGATCATTTTTACTGACCTCGATAGGTATAAAAGCTCACAACAGCATAGGCCAGTTGTGTAGAGCCTATGCACAATCATAAATCAGCCTTAAGTGGTAAAATGAGCCAGTTTCTTGGCTCTTTCTTGGCTTTTGGTAAGGCAGGTGGTTTTCATTTATACTTGTCTATCAAAAAAAACATTACATTACCATAAACTCCCTCAGTTTATCATACATGATCCCAGAGGAGCCACACTTCCAACCACGGAAGTGTTATTGCAACTGTTCAATACCATACTCTGGCTTTAATCCAAGGTCGTCCCAGCTGTTGTATTGCTGGTTGCCTGGGCATTCATCTCTCTGTGCATGTAAAGCTCCAGCAGATTCCTGTGACACATAACAACCAATCCTTTCACATACCGCACACTGGGAGTGTCTTGTGGTAATTACATTCATTGCCCAAGGTAAACTTTCCTAGATCTAAAGGTTATTCGAGTACAGGAAGCGCACAGTGCCAAGGTTTCTTCTACATGTCTTTGTATGGGAGAAAAGGATATCACAGAGAGAGGGCCTAGGCACTTTATCATGTTAATCGCTGTACAGTCTGTTACTCATTTCTAAATATGATTCTTCAGTACATATATGCTCATGTTAACGATTCAGGACGCCTTAAAAAATACCTGACATCTTTGACGGGTTGGACATTATGAAGCAGTTCTGCTTTGCTGGATGTTCTTTTTTCATCTGAAGAAATCCTCCAGTTTGTTTATTACACCCCGTTCACCTCCTGACTCCTGTGTTTCTGCCAATGTCTAAACCCTTTTGACATTTTTAATCAGCAATACTGAGAAAGAGAAAAAGAGCAAAGTTTTACTGGAGTAAATGTAATGTAGAAATGCAAAATATGGGTAATTATTAAAAGTATAAGTATTCTTTTACCATGAATGGTGGTCCAATTAAGAATGATAAATTATTGATGCATTTGTATGAACTGTCTGCCATCCTATCAAATATCAAACGTTCCCACTTAAGAGTCTTTGGTGGCCTCACACACCGATAAAATGAACATCTAATGAGTTGTCACACTGTCAATCATTTTTGTTGCAATCCTGGTTCAATGATAAAATGCCAATGCACTGCTTTTCTTGGTTTCAGCTGCTATGCTGACTGAGGTGCATTCAGTGACAGCGAAGGAATATTTTCCATTGTTTGGCGTGGAGTTTTATTGCTGACCTTGAAGCCGAGGGTGGCAGAACAGCACACGGCGACACTGCAAAGCTTGAGTACTGAATATAAAAATCAAAAAGATGGTTGATAGATTAAATATTCAATTAATATTTATTGTCAGCACAACACAAAAGACCAAACTGTGACTAAAAGTGCACCACTGCAGTCAACATGTGATGTAAATGTATACCTTTGTTCCTCTTTCACAGCTAGACAGATAAGAATAGGGGGGGGGGTGTTTTAACATGTTAAACTTAGAGGCTGACTCAGATGAGGAATACCAAGACATGAAGGTGCGAAAGTTCAAAACGAACCGGTCATCACACCTCACCATAGTGTGAACCAGAAGGTCGACATGCCTGATGATGGTTAGCTGCTTCTTAAAAGGCTACACAAGACTGACAGTGTCTCTGATTATCACAATGACAAATCGGGTTTTTAGAGATTTCAGCGTTCTGCGTTAAAGCAATCAAGTGATCACGGTCTGATTCACAGCATGAGGCAATCAACAGAGAGTTATGAAAAGAATTATTTCATAAGTGGTAGCAGTAACACACACTAAGATATAATCACATAATTACACAAGGAAATGTATTGGCAGCCAGGAGATAAATGACATAATCTGGACAGCGTCTCTGGGTGAAAAAGAGGACAAGTTCAGGCACTTATGACAAATAAAACCTGATTTGGTTATAAGTTAAGGTGCCATCTGTTCGGCGCCGCTGTTTTTGATGAGTGAATACACCGTTATCAGTCTACCCAGCCACAATGACTCACGTCCGTTTCCTTGCAAGAAAACCTGCTTGGTGTAAGTCGCTGGAGGTGGTGGTGGGGGCAGAGAGCGGTTCAATGCCGGCGAGAGGAGACACTCGAGACGAAGTTGACTTGAGAAAGAGAAGAGGAAGAAGACAACAGAGGAAGCGTTTGACAGAATATGAAAGCGGACATCAAAGCGAAGCAGGAAACGTAGGTTCTTGCAAAACCTGCGCTTCTCTCAGCTGAAGACAGAAAAAAAAGCACTGTGAAGAATTTGCATTGCCTGCATGGATGTTAGATTGAAGTTGCAGAGCAGATATGACCTTAGTTGGCCTTTGGAGTTGCGCTCATGTTCACTTGTTGAGAACTTGTGAAGAGGAAACACGAGAGTAAAACCACCGCTACACAACTTGACAAGACTGACGGATTAAGTAAAAATATGAATCTGTAAGACTGTAGATACTGATACGAAATGTGTTATCTATTCATTATTTTGGTCATTCTTTATACAAGACTGCAAAATTATCCAAAGTTACAGCTTCTCAATTGTAGGGATTTGCTGCATTTCTGTGTGATATGACATAAAGACGAATTAGTTTTTGACTTTTGGTAACCTGTAGGCGTCATCTCTGGCTTTATGAAGATGTTTCACAATTTCATGGAATTAACAAATAATCCAACCAATATACTGCTTAATTTCTGTTTCATTTTTGTTCATTAGGCCTGTCATGACAACTACATTTGGGGGACGATGTATTGTCCCAAAAATAATTGCGATAAACAATATTATTTTACGACAATTTCATGCCACTGATACAATTTCAATATAACAGCATAATAACCAGGGTTGGAAATGAATTTTTTTGTCCACCTGCAACTGTGGTTCGTGGATTCAATTATTTACCAGTCAGTCAATACATTACATTGATTTTTTTTACTGGTGAGTGAAGCAAATCCGGCAGTCTATTTCACCAGCTTTTGGCCGATGGTTGGTGCTAATTAGCAACCCTGCTAATAATGCAAGTGCCCCTTTTTAATGAGCTATGAACTTTTAATTCTTAAGATTATTTAGAAAATTGGAATTGGAATGTGAAAAAACATTAAAATATCCCAAATAAATAACAATCAGCATGTTCACTATGCTTAGCGGCTGTGAATTCTGGCATCATGTTGGCTAAATATTGGTGACATTCTCGTGTAAACAAACACGCATGTAAACACAAGAGAAATATCATACCATAAATGGACATGACTTTGATCATTTTTTCTGACCTCGATAAGTCAAAAACATAATCATTATGACAGGCCTATTGATCATAATTCTTCAATAATTAAATTCAAAAGGTCCTTATTAAAAACTGTTTTTAATGCTAAGTGCTTATTTAATATCAGCCAATATCTCACTGTAGGATTATCTGAAACTCTATAATATGATTAATGATATTAGCCTCAAACATTTATTACCAGTCTGGTTTTAGTATCACAATCTACTCTTCTTTGCTTCTCAGTTGAGGAAAAGTTCAAAGCAGCAAAAACTATACTCAATTATTTGCCATCCTTGATGTGATTTGTTTCACTGTGTGTAGTAGTAGGAAGTACCCACAGACAACCCTTTCAGAACAAGTTTGGGACAGACAGGAAAAAAAAAAAAAAAAAAAGCTGTGCAGGCAGTGAATGGTAAATGAAAAAGACACTGAAGAAAAAAAAAAGCTCCCAGACCCTAGAGACGCCGAGAAGAAGCCAAACATGAGCACCCCCTAAAAACTCTTATTCACTCTTGGAGCCTCTCTTCAACTCTCTCAACCAATCCCACACTGTCATACCACAACACACACACACACACACACACAGGACTAGAGAACAGATGAACAGTCACAGGCACCAGTGAGCCAGATCAGTAGACGACACCCATTGAAAGCGAGCGAGAGCACAGAGAGAGGATGGATGACTCAAATGCAGCTGCCTGCCATGCTTTCCACACATCCTCATTACTCACTATTCAGTCATCTCGGGCTCCGGGGGGCCCAGGCACCGTAACCCTGTTGTTCAGCCCTTGCTTCCCACTCTGGGAGACTGAACGGCTGTGATGCACAGAGCTCCACATTTTCTCCAGCAACTGTTTAACTTATTTAAAGCTGAAGACATTTATATCCCACAGACTTCCCGTCAAATCCTCTCCTCCGTGCCTGAAGACGAAGCTCTGATCTGCGGTCAGCTTTAAAAGCCTACAAAAAGGCATTGTGCTAGAAATGCTGAATCACCTAACCACTTCATTTGTCTGCCCTCTTCCTATTGTGTTGTACTTGCTCTGAAATATATTTTTAACCCCTAGCACTTTGTGATTTAATATTGCTCATCATTAGCATTAGACAAACTGAGATGGGCCCAGCTCTGCACACCAGTTGCTTTCTCTCTTTCACTTCCTCTATTCTGTATCAGAATATCTGACTTTACTGTAAACCAACAGGGTGAGAGGTAACAAAATTGGAAATATGCCAGCTGACCTCTGAGGAAACTCTGAAACACCACATTTGTCACTTAAACATCTTATTGCCAGGAAATTCAAACAGATTTAAGTCCTTTAATATATCACCCTCCGTGGTGCGCTCCATGCTGCATTATTAGGTCAGCACCAACACCAGCACCCAAACATCCAGAGAGTGCGCTATAGGCTGCAAGTGCTCAGTTTGGATGAACTTCAACACTAACATGCTGCTGTTGTATGAAAACGACTTGCATCATTTTTTTTCATGGTGAGCACTAGGCCTGCAACTAAAGATTGTTTTACTATCAATTATTTTCTCTATAATATGTCAGAAAATAATGAACAATGTCAATCAAAATTTCTTAAACACCAAGATAATGTCTTCAGATTGCTTGTTTTTCTGGCCAAATGTCCAAAATCCAAAGATGTTCAGTTCACTATCACATGACAGGGAAAAGCAGCAAAAACATACATCTGAGAAATTAGAACTGGGCAATGTTTGATGTCTGTGAACCAACAAATCAAACTGGATTTAAAAAGACTTTGATGATGGCTTAGATGAAACTAAGAGTCAAACTTCAGATAGACATCTAAAGCTATCTGCTGCTCAAAGCTGGAGCTCGGCCTTGACTATCTGAAGTATAACTAATCTGCCATGAATTCTGGTTAAATTAAGCTAAAAAAATCAAGGCTAACTGACAAACCGTGTCGAACCGCTCAGCTCCACTCACTCCAGCAGTCGTAGAGCTGGGATGCTGTGGTTGAGGACGATAGGCTCCTCGGACAAACAAAAGCTACTAACAATAAGGATGCCAAGGGGAATCTGAAAAGTCCTACCCCCATACTAGGTACTTTTTTCAGGGAAAGTCTAGGGTTGAGGGAGAGTTTTTTCCACGGGTAATTTCGGTGGAAACGCGCCAAGGTTTTTTCAAAATCCCAGGTAAATGACAAAAGTTCCTGTGGTGGACAAGGGGCTTATGATGCTAAATGTCAGACCACTGTCAAAGTTACTACTAATGCAAACTTCTGATCGTGCAGCTTCACATTAAAAGCAGTTAACTGGCAAAGAGTTTACAAGAGAGCGAGATTAGCACTACTGCTAACGTTCATCAAAAACACATCTATAAAACAAAACAGTCATTTTTATTTGTTACAGTGGATACCAGGAGGAGGAGCCACAGTGTGCTGTTAAAGGAGGCAGCAAGCTACACACTTCCACCTTCTCAGCCGATGTAACCAACTTTTTTTCCCTCACTGACGTATCAGATTCCTTATTGGCTTTGGGTTTTAACTCCAAAGTATTGCCAAATAGGTGCTTTTTCTTTTTGCTTAGACAATAAATCCACAATCGTTTTATCAACTCAATCACCTTTCTCTTGTCACATGTGAAATCTGACTCTTACTACTCTGTACAACGACTCTGCTGCTGCTGTACGGAGCAGACACTTTCATTTGTAACTGCTGTTTCCATCATCCAACGAAATATTGATTTAAAAAAAAAAAAAAGCAAAACGACTCTGGGGTCGTCTGACGTCTAACACCGATAACAAGGACAATCAGATTACTGCGGTGTCTGAAAACTTTCCCTTCTCACTCCACAACATTGTTACCAAACCACAAATTATGAGCCATACTTTTCTCTTCTTCACTGATTGTTTCCATAGAAACATTAGTCCTGCAGCTAGCATGGCTAAGGTTTAAGATAAGTCTGTGTTTTTTGTGTAACTTTCTGCCTCTCATTAGACTAGTGTAAGAGTAACATAAATACCCTCTTAACACTACAGACCACTCTGAAATCTCTGATGGTCAGTTGTCCTTACCAGACATGCTAACTTTGCATATTTCTGGTAATATTCTTGATTGAATAAATTCTCCAATTATAATCCAAAGTTACAACACACACACCAGAACATTACACAATCCCTCAGCTCAGCATAGCCCACTCTCTTCTCCATGTACAAAGTGCAGACTGGACCAATGAGTCAGTGCATACCTAACGTGCTGCAACCACTCGAAAGAGGGTTCTAACCTGTTCTGTGCAGAGACCATTTCGGAAAAGACAACAAACACCAACAGTTTACACACGCCGTCCTCATTCCTGGAACAGCCTGCAACATACTCTGTGGCTGATTCGATGGCCTTGCTTCCAGCACAAACTCAGTTAGTTATGGTAGGACGCCAGGAGCTCAGTTGTTTACTTGCTTTGGCAGGTCCATTCTAATTGGAAGTGATCCCCTGACCACATCTTGCTGAGATAACAGGGTGGGTCCTGCTGTGCTAACTTATTCAACCACTTTGCCTCACACCGCTGGCCTCTTTGGATCTTTGAAAATTTATTTAGAAAATATAACAAACTTGACATGTTTTAAAATCAAACACATTCACTGCACCATCCCAAAATGAGGACGTTATTTTTGCCCTGCCTCTACAGGAATGGAGCGCTATCATTGGAAACTGTTAATGAGCACTATGAGAGAAGTTCCAGGACACATCATTAAAAGCAAACTCCAGTGCAAGTGATTGCTCAACACCAAAACTTTCACCCCAATTTATAAGCAAAGAGAGTTTAGTCTATGAACTGAGTCTTCTCCCTTGATTAATTAAACTCGAAAAGACAATGGTGTGAATGTGAAGCGCAAAATTGCATCAGCAGTTTAGAGGCAGAGAGGGAGAGCGTTAACAGCCCAGTTAGGGATAAACAAAAAACAAGAGCCAGAGAGACAGAGCAGACACATTAGAGGGAGGAGGCAGAGCCAGTGGTCCAGCCCAAAAACAGAGCTGGCGCAGACCCGTCTGCACAGCCCGGGACGTCCCACAATCACAGCCATTCAGGGCTCCTGGAATGTGTCCCCTGTAAGTTCAGGCAGGTCAGCTATCTGTGGAAAATAAGCTGCTCCCTTGTTTCCAGGCACTGCTGCAAACCAAACTACAACCCCCAACACACACATGCCCCATCCCAAACCTGACTCTCCATCCCCCCCTTTGTGTTGAACTGTCAAATTGCCAAGAGGTGAAATGTAGGCAGGCGCTACAGTACAAGCACTGAACACGTGCACATTCAGGCTACCTATAAATGGAGGTGGGCTCTTCTGCAATAAAATAAAGTTAAGGGACATGTTTGGTGTAAAAATAAGGCAATAACACAGAGCTTTCATGATTTGCTGTCACTCTAGGAATAGAAAAAGTGCCTTCACGGTTTTTCAGTGCAGGACAAACAGTGGGGGTTAAAACTCTGCTCTCCTCTCCAGCACTCAAAACTAATGCTTGTCCAACTGAACAAAAGATACACTGCAAGTGTCTCTTCACAAAATTACCCTCCACCGGTTGAACCATTGTTTTCCAAACTGCAAGAGCCACTGCACTCACCCCGGTTGGAGGCGGAACGACTCACAATTTCCATCGAGTTGGACTCACACACACTTTGCAGCTGACCTCTCAGAAAGCTTCCAATCAGATTACAACTTTATGTGACATTCAATGTGTGTGGGGAGAAATTAATCTTGTGGGTATTTGAGTTTCCACAAATGCACGGTGACATCATACGTCGGCTATCAGGCAAGTCAAGGAGGTCTGTACATGTGGTCGCTGGTTTGCTCTCCTTTTTGTTGGTTTGTTTGCTGATTCGAGCGTCAGCCGTTTGATCTGGCAGAAACAAAATGAAGTTCATAAAACTTCCCTTGTGACTACATGATGATAAATTAAAATCCCCTGAATGACAAGGAACAATAAACCTCCACCCTGGCTCTTCATACTCTTCAGCAGTCAACAGGAGACTGTGGTTGAACTGGGTCGCTCTCGTGTGAATGTGTATATATGCACAAAGGTGAGGCAGGGTTATGTTGGAAAAGCCTGCAGGTGCAAACCTACTTGTGGCTATTAAAACTACCTTCTCGTCACCCACGTGAGTTATTCACTTGCTGCAACATTACGACCATTTTTAGCCCTGGAAAAGAAAGTCAAACAGTTTTCCGATTAGACTGGAACTGCCTCAAGAAAAACAGCAACCAACAGGCTGTTTTGTGAGGTAGAGGGAGAGTGAAGGAAGGCGGGTGAAGTGTGCACAGGGTGCTAGTGTTGCAAAATGTGGAGGTATGGTGGTAAAAGGATGATTCTTACAATCAAATTAATCCAGGAAAAGGTGTATTGCATCTATACAATTCATAACTGATGTATGGTTCATTCACATTTGGTTTCAGGTCTGTTAATATGCACTGCCTCTGGATAAAACGTAATGACATACAGAAAATTGTGCACGAAATTCAACTATCTCTCCACTGTACATTTATCTTGAGAAGCGTATCTATGATGGATTCATATATTCCTAACTGACACAATGCAAGGGGAGGGTGGGCTGTCCTGGGGTGAGCAATTGAGTTAAAGGCCAAGTGCTCCTATCGAGGGAAACCAATTTGTCCCAAGGGCGTCTTCATCACTTTATTTGGCAGAGATGCAGCGTGCTGAGTGGGGACTAACCATTCCAAACTGAGGGGAAATCACTCTAATCTCTCATCTCCACACCCACAGTTCTTTGTTCCACTTTTGTGATGGACTCTAACTCAAAACAGAACCAAACAATGAAAACTGGAACAGATTCCTCTACGAGGCTGAGCTCGTGCGCAGAACAATGCACCTCTGAAAAGAATTTGAAAATCTGTGTCCCGTTATATTGGGGTGTGTTCCTCGAATTAATTTTTTTTTTTTTTTTTTTTTGTCCTTACTGAGAAAGTTTACAAGAAAGTCATGAGTTAACAAGGCATTTTAATTACAACTGATGGTAGTTAAAATTATGCATATGACTGCCAACTTGCTTTTAGGCCCCATAACCTCACTCAAATCTTTTGAGGTTGACCATAATTCAACATATGCTTATACATGTGTATGTATGCAGCAGGAAAAATCTATATAGAAACATAATAAAACAGTTGCCCTATTCTCATTATTTAGGGAGCATGAATAGGAAATATGTGCTTATCCAGTCTTACTTTACTTTAAAAGTTTTCATTATAAATTAAATGACTGTTCAAAGTTTTATTCGAACAAGACAAAAGGTCAACAACTTATGTACATTTCTGCACTTTTTTTCTGGTTCACTGTCTGCAATGTTCTTGTCCAACATGTTCTGGTTGTAGTCAGAAGTTTGGTGCAAAGTGATCGACAAGCAAAACCCTCAGGGAAGTGTTTAGCAATATTCAGCTTGGTGTCGACTCAACTTTCACCCACACTGTTGATCTCATTTTGTTGAACAATTGTCAGAAAAAGTGTGAGTGAAGCCCCTCTGGATATGTGGTAATTTCATTGCAAATTGGACGATAAACAAAAAAAGCCCTTTGGGGAACAACTGTTTTAATATTATGGAAATTAGCTCCAAATTATTTATGTAGACCATGGGAATTAAATTTGATTTAAAAGGCGCAATATATATATAGCATCCCTGTGTGGCCACTTGAGACCCTATTTCACAACTTTTTTTATACTTGTGACAAGTGTGCAAGTCTCTACAATCTCATTGAAAAATGAGGAAGTGTACAACGAAAAAGAAAAGAGCTTAAACCCCTAACAGGTCAGCAACAAGTCAACACTTCCTTAAGCTCATGTGTCAACATGGATATGGCCAAGCCTGACAAGGACACGACTGAGAGCCAGAGCAGAAGGCAGACATCGTCCTGCTGATTTGGTCTGGCCATGTCATCGCTGCCACATACACAGGTGGCTTTACATGCCTGCCATCACTGCCACAGGTGTATGTCTCCTCTCCACCTCCCTGACACGTACTGTCCTGCTGCCTGCATCACCATAGCTACTCAGACAGCCACTGATGTCAGTCCTCACACACACAAATACACACAGAAATGGCTAGGAAACAGGCACTGGCTGTTCCTCTCATGAAATCAGTGACAACACACAATGTTTCTGCCCTCCACACACAATCAATGTATGTGTGATGCTGCTGGGATAAAGTATCTTGGTAAACAATGATTAGCCTTAGGAATATCTGAACTATGAGTGATAAAAATCAGGCCTCAGCCTCCTAAAGTACACACACAAACACCTCCTCGTCCGACTGTACCATTCATAATAAGCACTGAAGAACAGAACAGAGCACACTGATAAACACTGAGGTATAAATAAAATAAATACAGGGCAGGCTATGCCTCTGTGTGTGTGTGTGTGTGTGTGTGGACTACAGCTCTCATCTAGGTCATTCTTGGCTCAAACATCACCTCTCCAACTCTCCTCTTCTTGCTTGTAATGGCAAGGAGTGGCAACACTTCAGCGCAAGCTGTGTGATGGCCATCCGACAGACCCTAAAAATAGCTACCGTGTGTACATTAGAAAAGTACTGTAGGCAAGTGAAGGGTCAGTATTTACAAGGTATAAAGTTGGGAAGCTGGGATCGCTGCCCAGGGCGAGCATACTAACCGTCTCTCCTAGACAAACAGGAGAATAAAAACAGGCCGCCTACGTTTAGGGAGTTATTCCCTTCTCAGCTACAAAACACAGCTACTGCGTGTGTTGTAACTTATCCAAGTGCTTGTTAACGCCCCCCAAACCCAAACAGCCTGTATGGTTGAATGGAGGCTTGAAGGAGGGGGCTGTGGGTGTGTAAAGAGCCAGGTTACTATCCAGTGTTTTGTGGGCTGCCTATTAATGACAAAGACAGAATATTCCTCCTGTCTCTGCCAGGTTTCACTACCCCTCTAAAGTCTCCTTTCACTCAATCTACAACTTTACACTTAGAAACAGAGCTAAAAAAATGTGTTTTGCATAACCACAGTACAACTAAACACATGTAGTTAGTGTGCCTAATTTTGGCACTGGTGAAGGGAGCGGCGGAGTATGACCATACTGCTGTAGAATGCAACAAGAATGTTTAATATGAGGGCAAACTTCCAATTACACACTTGCTACCTCCGACAATGTATCAGAGACTGTGACTCTTTTTGCTCATAGACTCAGGGGAAAACTGATGTTACTATAATACTGCATTACTGATGGCTCACAGCTTAACAAAAAAGCAGAAAACAACATTCATGAAAGTGGACTCATTTCACATGGGCTTTTTACATTATACTCTCTTACCTGTCCTCATCTACATCCATGGTAATATGGATGCCAAACAGGCTGTTGACAGCAGGGGTGGGCAGGCCGAGGCCCTCACCGATGAAAGGCTTTACACCATCTTTCCCTGGCACCACAACTGCACCGGGCTGAGGTAGGGCATCAGACTTCTGCCTACTATCTTCTGCCTGGTTACTGAAGACGGAAGGCAGGACTGTTGTTGCTCCTCCGTGGGCTCCGTGAGGCTTGACGAGTCCTCCTGTGCCAGGCGCCTGACTTGGCACTCCCGGAGGGGCGTTGGTGGTACTGGGCACTGTGGCAGGTGTGTTCTGGACACCGCTGTGGGAGGTGGTGGTGGCGATGGAAGGTGCAGGAGCGATGCTGACATGCTGCTGTTGGCTACTTCCTGGAGGGATGGGTGCCATGGCTGATATGTTGGCCACTTGCAGCAGGAGAGGCTGCAGGGGCTGGGCTGTGGCTGCCTCCCCACCCAGCCCCTGGGCTCCCGGACCAGCAGGGGTGATTAGAGGCGACGGTACCTGGCTGGTTGGATGCCCCACAGGGTGGGCAGACATGGGAAGGCTCTGAGTGCTTGAGACAAAGTGCTGCTGACGATAGTCCGCCTGGCCAGCTGAGTGGCCAGTAGGATGAGTAGAATAGGCATACTGCTGGGCCTGCGAGGCAGGAGGCATAATGGGAGACTTCTGGTGCATGGCACCATGATGCACACCATTGAGGCTATTAGAGAGGAAGGTCTGGGGAGCAACAGGCTGCATATTGACCTGAGCCTGTTGTTGCGATGTTGCAGTTGTATACCCTGTGGGCTGGAAGGCACTTGCTCCACTCCCTATCCGAGGAGCCAAGCTGTAGCCTGGCTGTAGAGGCTCTTGAGGGTAGGGGTGGGCAGGGTGCATGGTGGAGTGGCCACTGTCCCCGCTGTTGTCCGACACCTGTGCAGAAAAAGCACTGCTAGTGACCACAGAGTTGCTGGTGGCCCCTAGCCCACTGTCCCTGTCTATGCTGTGATCATGGATTACAGCTGGCTTTATGCTATCCACAGTTCGATTAACATTTGAATCTGAATCTCTTTCATAGAACTCAGTGCATGTCCACCTGCCCCGTCTGAAGGGCTCTCCGGTACCATGGTCAAGTTTAATGACCCTGAAACGGGAACTACAGCTGGTGTTCACAGGAGCTGTGTGAGCCACGCTGGTGGAGACAGTGGCAGCAGGAACTGTGCTGGTGGCTGAGCTCGGAACAATAGGTTGAGTTGTAGCTGGCACAGGCACACTTCCTCCTAAATTGTGTGGGGTGACACGACCAGTGCCTAAACTTTTATAAGACAGCCCCCCGTTGACAGGACCTGTGCTTGGCGGCTGGCCCTCCTGAGGCTCCCCTACGTTGTTTAAGGTTTCCTCGGATGAACTCCTCTCACACACCCCGAGGTCGGCCCGAGAGACGTCAAATATTTCCGACGACACGTCCTCTGTGCGGGACTCGTCCGGATCGTCAAGGCTCTCGGTGTCATCGGTGATGCTGCTGGCCGCCACCTGAGCCTGCGTTACACTCGTGATCTGGAAACAACTTTTCTTCTTCGCCGGCATTTTCGACATGGTGACTATCTGCGTCAAGTTTGTCTGCCCCCAGATAAAAAGTGCTGTACTAATGTCTTGCGAAGTTATTCACAGCTGAGGGATATGACACAGACACGTACCGTCACAGGACATTTCCATAGCGTTCCTCTTCCTCTCTCTTGTCGGAGAAAAGTGTCACAACCTGGGCCAGACCCTGCGAAACTCCCAACGAGGTGTCCGGTCACAGCACACGGGCGACTGCTGTTCTCCCACGCCGGCCTCTCTGACACCCGGTCGGCCTTTCCTGTGTCCGGGCAGCGGAGTTGCAAACAGGCCCTTGTCAAAGTTCTTGTTCAGCAGCTGCCACCGGTACTTTAGTCTGAGGCGGGCCCGGACTCACAGCCCACTCGTCTCTCTCAGCTATATATGTGTTTCTTGCCGACTAGCTAAGTTAGCTGATGTTAACGTTAGCTAGTTTTCCCTACCTCGGTACCAGCATGTGCGACATCATGATGTAAACAAATCCATTGGCTTTCCAAAAAGAGTATATAACCCAGCGGTGGACAGAGAAAATGCCCCAAAGTAGGCGAAGTTTTGCCTTTCGCCGTGTGGACAGCTCACTTTTGGCAGCTGCTACTAGCAGCTAGCTGACAGATAACCACTTTACCACAGCGGCAGTATGCTAACGGGTAGCTAACTCCTGCCTGCCGCTCTTAACCCAACCACTCGACAAGATGGCAAGAGCGAAGTGCATCCTGGGTATGGAGGTCAAACTAGTTTCCTGTTAGCTCAAAAAACATTTTTATAAATCAACGGCACCACAAAAATTTATATTATGTACCGCTTGTGAAACCGTTGAGGGTGTAACAGTTTTAAAATAGCTTAATTTATTCTCCGTGGCTAAAAACTATTTTTTCTCGCTGTCGTCACTTCCGGTTAGCGTCCCACCGAGTAGAAGCAGGAAAGAGTTCAGCAGCTATCGATAGATGTTAGTTTTGGAGGGATGTAGCCTTATTATTGGGGGATTACACCGCCGGATAACCTCACGTATTATATATTTCGTAGTTTAAATTCTCACTGTTCTTTAACATGTTAATATCACTGCTATCATTATGAATATAAGCATCTGTACTGTCATATCAGCCTACCTCATGTAGCAACCTGTTACATTAATCATTATTCCAGCACCTTTTGCACTGTGCACCATTACATACTGTCGTACTGTTTACAATTCAATTGTGTGAATATTTCATATAGGTTAGGTACTTTATAAAATTGTGTTCATATCTGTGCAGCTGTGTTGTCCTTGTTTTAGCCTCAGCTCATGCCTGGGCTGTATATGTACCTTCATTAAGAGACTCAAATAAAAAAAGACGAATAGGGCTACTCTGCCATTAAAATTCATTTTGATTGTGATTCTGAATGACAAATACAGTCTAACAGGTAGCATTTGCATTAACTGTCGCTGATACTACAGTCATGAAATTAACAATGCCCCATTTAGTTGTCTAAAGTCACCTGAAATAAGTAACTGTCCATGTTTGTAAGCTCTCTACTGATCTCTGCTGCAAAATTCCATTTTTATCCAGGATTAAAGTCTGAAACATTAATTCTATCGAGAGGCGGTCAAAAACCACCTTTGAATGAATCACATTCACTTATCTCTGGGAAATTACCGAGCCAGATTCCTGTTTAGACACAGCCTAGCTGACTTGGCACAACATTGCTTAACGAAGATGACAGTGATGACTGCAGTGTTTTTGAATGAACAGGTTTGAGTGAAATTAATAACAGTGTGGATGTCATCAGTTTGGTCCCTGTGCACATGTGGAGGTCATTGAGATAGATAAAAATGGCTACTTTATTAATCCCAAAAAAGAAATTGCTGCGATAACAAATCAAATTAGTCACAAAACACACAACATGAGGACACTCAAGAAAGAATTAGAATAAACAAATTACAATAAACTAAAATCTTGAACTAAATGAAGCTGAAATCATGAGGCAGCTCATATGAGATTGATAAAATCATCTCGCATTGTTGTTGCTGGAGGAATATCTGATGTATTAACTCATAATGCATACCACTGAATTACTGTTTAGCCATGCTAAAACAGATTTAACTCACTTCTCTTGTGTGAAGGTCAACTCACAACTGCTTTTTAGTCATCAAAACATCTTGCTCTTTCAGTGTAAGGACTGGCTGAAAACATTACCAACCAAACTTCTGATCGCAAGTAAACTCAGGATTTCACCCGCCAAAGTCATCTTCAACTAGTAACATAATAAACAGTAAACACTGGTTCAGCACAGGCTTCCCATCTGCCAAACCAACTAGCAATGAAAACAGAATTTCTAGTATAATGTACAGTTGAGTATTTTTCTGGTGGCCAGTGTTCATATCTAGACATGTCCAGGAAACAGGAAATAACTCATACATATGGCCCGTGACTGTGGTGACCTCTAAGGGTTGCGCACAAATAAAAAACATATTCTATCTTAAGAGACATACACTCCTGTCTGTACAATGGTATTTGCAGTATGTCATAACTTCGACTGCATTTTCCTCCAGTTTTGACTTTCTTTTTCTTTTTTTTTTAAGATTATTTTATTGGGCATTTTAGCCTTTATTGATAGGCCAGCTGTAGATAGGCAATAAGGGGGAGAGACAGAGGGATGACATGCTGCAAAGGGCCACAGATTGGAATCAAACCTGAGCCACTGCAAAGAACTTTGCCTATATGGGGCCCTCACTCTACCAGCTGGGCTAGAGGTTGCCCTTTGACTTTCATTCTTGCGGCCAGTGTTAATGACATGAATGTTAAATATGTTTATCAGAAACAAATTGAGAAACACATATGATCTCTAGTATCCTCCCTGGTGCATCTCCAAATATGTTATTTGACTTGCTGCAGAGACTGAAACTGTGATTACTGCACCTCCCTTTTATTGAATATGTTCATTTAAAATCAGACCCCTAGTCCTGCTTTGGAAGGATCAAAAATATTTACCATCACACTATAATGGTGTTGATCAATTTGCTTCTTCACGAGTGGTTATTGCTTAATAAAACTAAGACCCAAAGCAGCACAGGAATATTCACTTTTTCAAACATAAAGTACAGATGTTTGAAACAGAAGTTAAGGAGGTTAGAGCCTGTGACACATCTCTTATCAGGAGACTGTAATGTCTCTTTGACACTGCCCAGGTGATATCACAACGCACACCTTAATTCATACTAATACTAACTCATACATAACCACAGTGACGCATGTGTGACCTCAGCTCGTAAGGCGTCCCCACCATCAGTAAACCTGGTAATCCATTTTGGATAAGAGGAACTGTATTTCCAAATAAACTACATTTACATTATTACTTTTAGACACTCGAGTAACTCATTTATCTTATTTCTCACCCGCAGTGTATTGATTACTTTATGCCCTGATGGTGACTCATTAGCAATGATCTGATGACTAGATGTAACTGTTTCAATAAAGGCCACCAAGTCTTGTGCTTGACTGCAGCACAGTTTGTCATAAGATCAACACATGACACGAAGAAATGGAAACAGGTCATGATGTTTACCTATGTTTGAGTGACATCAGTTGTTTTTTTAATTGGCCTTGCCCAAAAGTGTTGTCAGAGGAATGTTTTCTGACTTGTCTTTAACTGATATACAGAGGAAAGTTAGATCATGAGCCAAAAACAAAAGTGATCAGTGCACATATGGATTCAACCACAGGTCCAGACTTTTAAAAAAGTTTCACTGGGGGTCATCGTGGTGGCTTTGTGACCCTTAAGACCATGTAATCGCAAAAACCCTGGTGAAAGTTCAGCCGGGGATCTTTGATGCATCTCCCCCCATTTCCTGTCAGCTCTCATCCCTCACCTATAAAGGCAGGAAAAGTAATAATAAAACATTTTCACTACTTCCTCATGAACGCATTTCACCTTCCCATCCTGTCTGTCTTCTATTCATTGCACTTATATTGCTCTTAAAAACTACACAACTGTGTGAGAAAGGGCAAAACAACTAACCGTACTATTTTCATAAAGTTTATTACACGGTGATACACAGTGAGGTTGGAAATTGCTTTGTCGTATTATTCCCCTGACACGACTGACTAATCATTGAATTACAGAGTTACATAATGTCCGGTTGCCGGCTCACAAGGTCTGCCTGACGAAAACAATTTCATGCAGTCCTCAGATAAGACGGAGGAGATGGAAAACAGCTCAATATAGATTCGGGCTGACACACAGTAGTAAAATATATAACTTGATTTTCATTCCTGCATTTTATTTGGGGTGGAAAAACAGATAAAATGTCCAGAGATTATGACTTAATTTATGGAAACATGATACAAGAAGCAGTAAGATTATTTGTGTGGAAAAGTACTTTAATGTGGCTCTTTTGGAGGCTGTGGCTTTATGATTAAAAGTATTCAGTTATCAGTTTGTGTATGTACCAGAGGACTCAAGACACATGACTCAAGTCACAATTCTGATGACTTTAGACTCCTATTGACAGAATCATAAACAGACTTGCAACTTGACTTGAACTTTAACACCGGTGACTCGTGACTTTACTTAGACTTGAGCCTTTTGACTTGAAAATACATGATACCTTCCTCCATGCCTAAAGATTAAAACATATTATTCAAAAAGAAATCAATTAATTTATCCTCATGTCCTCAATAAACTAACTTTAACGCTAGTCATTCCCAGCCAGTTGACACTTAATTTCTCAGATCCACTTTGTTTGAAGTGATCTGACAGCATTCAATCATGTTGTAGGAGAAAACCATGAAGAACTAAGGTTACATAACTGAGCACCAGCTGGAAAAAATAATACCAAAAATAATTTTATTCGCATACAAAAGCTATGCGTAGGTCAACAAAAAACACATTGAAGTATGCAAAATATGTGACTTGCAAACTGCAGACAGAGAACCAGTAACTTCAGTCTTTGTTTGACATTTAAAGATGCACAAACAACAGACTCGAGAGGCTAACATAGTTAGCGAGCTAATGCTTGACTAACTGCTTGACATCTAAATAACTTTTTGACAAACTTCCATCCATCCTCATCTGTTCATCTGGGGATGGGTCACAGGGAACAGCAGGCTGAGCTGAGTTCCCCCGATGTCCCTCTCCCTAGTAACGCTCTTCAGCCCAGCCAGATGACATATAGAATTCCTCCAGTGAGTTCTGGGTCCACCCTGGGTCCTCCTACCAGTTGGACATGCCTGGAAAAGCTCTAATGGAGGCCACCCTACGGAGGGACCTCACTCCTTGCATCCATGATCTCATTCTTTCGGTCACTACCCAAACTTCATGACCGTAGATAAGGGTTGGGATGTAGATGGACTTGTAAATCGAGAGCTTTGCCTTCCAGTTCAGTCTTTTACCAAGCTGGTGTTAACATATAAATACAATGTGAATTTAACATTATTATTTTGTTGTTAAAATGGCATTACATTTGGTAGAGAGCGCATTATGACTCAAAATGTGACTTGGGACTTGAGTTAGGACTTGAGCACACAGACTTGAAACTAACTTGTGACTTGCAAAACAGCTTTAAATTGTTTTAAGATTAGATTATTTTCATTAGCCAAACATTTCTCCTTACTCCTCTCTAAATGGATCTGGACACAACTCCCTCTGAAAACAATGTTGCAACATCAGCTCCAACGAGCCCTCTATACTTAGACGCCCTCCTTTAGTAGCGGCCTGTGCGTGGGCTTTCCCAGTCCCAGCCAAAGTGTTTGTGTAGCTGGTCATGTTTATTTGCTCTGGTCTGAGGGCGAAGACTACCAGGCTGTGCTGCGGCACGTCACAGTTCAGCATGCTGGGTCCACTTTCAGTGTACCACCGCAGTAACAAGCCAAGCGTTGTACCGCTGTATTTTAGGGCCCGGGGTCCTGGCCAGCGGTCACTCTCAGCAGCCCAACCTGAGAGACCTCTAGCCTTTAGCAAAGCACTGTGGGGTCTGAGAGTGCACGATCAACAAACAGAGTGACCAAACATCACTCAGCACTTGCTAAAAAAAGGGGTCCCCCAGAGGAAAGGTAACAAGGGGCCGGTTCAGGGCAGCTTGACCAGCTTTAAACTGAAATAATGAAATATGCACGTGACCCTTGCGCATGGTTTCAGGTTTATTGGGCTCCTTTTCCACAGAAACACACACTGGCCTGTTAGTTTTGACCTGGACCATTTATTTCCCTGTGTCTGACTGCTAATAAACCTAAGTGTTAAATAAAGTGAAGTCATGTGTGTGTGTTTCAAGGTGTCCCTTTTCACCCACATAAGCCTCCCTCTGCTCCAAATATACACGATTCATAGAACAAGCTCTGAGTTAAAATCTGCTGTACTTCTGGAGATCATTGAATATATTTTTTCTGTTGAGCTTTGCATGCTCCTCCTGATGTTTTCACTACCTCATGAATTCCTTCAGAATTAGCCCTTTGGGGGCTTCACAGTTCAGTTATTATGCAATATCCTGACAGTTATGTAATAATCTATGCAAGTATTGCACAGTAATGTACAGAATGCCTGCCCGTATGGTACAACTGGGAGGAAAGAGCCTCCAAAGACTGTTACAACACGGACAGGATAATATTTTGACGCTTAGCAACTTCTTTTTACGCTTTCAGTTCATATATTGCAATTATATGACATTATTATAGCTCACAGGCCACCAAAACCGTTTCATTTTCTTTTCATCAATTCATCACCGTAGTTTCAACCAACAGTTAATACTCAGACCTCAGTAAGTAAGATGGAAGAGACGCTATGATTGTGCTGTCAGATGTGAATCATTCCTGATACACCTGCTTGCATAACATCGCTTCCCTCTAACTGCCTTCACAGACAGAGACAGGCCCCGTACGTCATGACATTACATGTTGGCATTACCACGGAAAATGACAAGGAAGAGGAGACTCAAGCACGCACAAAAAGGCTTGACGCTAAGTTGATACAAAGCAATACATAGTTCCATTACCAAACAAGCTGGACAATGATTTGCAAATCAGTTTTGACATACGCTGGGGAAAACAAGTATCTAACATTTTTTCTCATTGTACACATTTCCAATGCAGCTATTCACGTGAAATTTAGACCAGACGTTGGTGTGAAGTCAACGCAACAACACGGATAAAGACACCCTAACATTCCATATGTGCAATAAAGTGGAATGACACACGAAAATAGTGTTGCACATGCTAAATAAAATTTATGTAATACCTGGAGAAGCCTTTGTTTGCAGCGCCAGCTTCAAGATGCTTGCTGTATGGTGAAACTAATGTCTCACGGTGTTCAGATGGTATTTTGGCTCATTCTTGCAAACAGACTTTAAATCTTGAAGATTTTGAATCTTGAGAGAGAAATTTCACCTTAAAAAAAAAAAAAGTGATGTAACACAGTGGCAAACATGCCCCTCTCCCAACTATTTGTAGTGTGTTACAGGCATCAAACTCAAACTGAGTGTATATTTACAACAAAACAATAAAAGTTATCAGCTTTAATATTAAATATCTTGTCTTTGTACAGTGTTTTTTGGAATCAAGGTTGAACATCTGTAGGCTGCAATGAAACAAACCCGTCTTATATAAGACCGTCTTATAATGAGAGCAACATTACAATATGTCAAAATTCCCTGGTCACCAAAAAGTGCAAGCTACCAAAAACAAGTACAAAGTTCAAGGCCTTGGAGTCTTAAAGCCCTTACAACACAAGAAATAATGCCAGTCACCCTGAAAACAGGGAAAATAAGCACAGAGAAGGTGAAACAACATTCCTGGTGAGGACAGATTTTTTAGCCATAATCCAGAATGAGACATAGTTCTGATTCATTTCTTAAAACTGCAGCAACAGCAGAAAAAAAACAATGGAAATCTTCACAATTTAAGCACTAGGCCTCAAGGATTATCTCCCTTCAGACAGCTTTGGTCACATCAAGTGTGTGTGTGTGTGTGTGTGTGTGTGTGTGTGTGTGTGTGTGTGTGTGTGTGCGCGCAAAACAGAGACAGTGACTCATGAATCTGTGTACGTGTTACAAATCATGGAAACAATAATGTATGCTTACATGCCCACCTATAACTGAAAGTGTTCATTTTCACAGGAATGTGAGCCAGAGCAAAGCAATAACAAAGGAAAGCTAAAAATCCACCTGATCCGTCACTCCTCCACTGAAGCCACTGCATGACGTGATGCAGGTGCGTGGACGGGCGGAGGGTGTACAGAGGAATCTGTGAGGAAGAGGAGAAATGTTTTGACAGGAAAATGTGCAGCGATTTACTCCCACTCCACCTCTGTGCTCATGGTCAGATGTTTATCTCTATCATTCAGCAGAATAATTTTGCCTGACTTGTTTTGGCAGTAACGTTTTGTTCCCAGGCAATAATTTGCATCGAGAAAATAGATGGTAACACTTTACAATAAGGTACACAAAATTAGAGTAGTTACTGAGGAACTAATGAGTAACTAATGAGGAACTAATGAGTAGTTACTGAGGAACTAATGAGTAGTTACTGAGGAACTACGGTACACAAAATTAGAGTACTTACTGATGAACTAATGAGGAACGAATGAGGAACTAATGAGGAACTAACTATTAGTTAATGGCCAGTTCCTCAGTAACTCACGATCAAATTTCAGAGGAGTAGTTACTGAGGAACTAATGAGGAACTATTGAGTAGTTACTGAGGAACTAATGAGGAACTATTGAGTAGTTACTGAGGAACTATTGAGTAGCTACTGAGGAACTAATGAGGAACTATTGAGTAGTTACTGAGGAACTA
>NC_065515.1:18039094-18039276 GCF_006386435.1 Epinephelus moara
CCGTAGTTCCTCAGTAACTACTCATTAGTTCCTCATTAGTTACTCATTCGTTCCTCATTAGTTCATCAGTAACTACTCATTAGTTACTCATTAGTTCCCCAGTAACTACTCTAATTTTGTGTAGCTTAGTTCCTCAGTAACTACTCATTAGTTCCTCATTAGTTACTCATTAGTTACTCATT
>NC_065515.1:18039349-18263264 GCF_006386435.1 Epinephelus moara
TACTCATTAGTTCCTCATTAGTTACTCATTAGTTACTCATTCGTTCCTCATTAGTTACTCATTAGTTCATCAGTAACTACTCTAATTTTGTGTACCGTAGTTCCTCAGTAACTACTCATTAGCTCCTCATTAGTTACTCATTAGTTCCTCATTAGTTCCTCAGTAACTACTTGAATTTTGTGTACCTTATTGTAAAGTGTTACCAAATAGATTCTTGAATCGTAAACAAAACTCCCACATGGACACATTTTACCTGCGTGTGTGTGTGTGTGTGTGTGTGTGTGTGTGTGTGTGTGTCTTTATTTGTGCACTGTCTCATGCAGTGGAGTCTTTGTGTCTATTTGCACATTCATAGCGCCTCACATATGAACAAATGAAGTAATTGTAAACAAGGCACACAATACATATCTTTGTGTGTGTTAGTGTGAATTATATATGTGTGTTTGCAGTCACTTGTCACTGCCTGTTTGCGCCCAGCATTTGTTTATCATGTTTTCATGTCTTTGTCTCCAGTAAACAGGTTTAAGTGGCTCGTGTCAACTCACTGTTAAAGGTCAAAAGGTGAAACTTAAAGGAATTCCCCCACAAGATGACCATTTATGTCAGTTAGTCATGTGGTGTTATCTTGAATATGTGGAGCCTTCATGGAAAATGGCAAACATACTGATTTATAGACCCTTTTAGGGCCGATGTCACGATGACGTCAGTTTGTTAGCTGGAGGCAAAACACGACTCACCGCCACAGGGCTGTAGGCTACATAGGAGTCTTAAAATGTCGTCCTGTTGTGTTATTGGGAGCCAGAATAGAAGGAATCATGGCTCAAGACTTAGATTTTATTGCATACCAGCCGCCACTGGCCGTCACTGAAAACAAAGACAACTATATAAGACGAAAGGACTTGATGGAGGCGATCATCAGAAATGCTCACATGTGCAGCGCACACTTCATATCAGGTTAGGGGAAAAGTATTTACTGTTTTAGGGGTGAAAGAAAATTGAAATTGAGGCGGTATATTAGGAGGAATACTGGATTTCTCTTTTACGCTAACGTTTTAGTGCATTAGCTAGCATTAGCTTCAATAGCAAAACAAACTGGAGAACCCGTTGAAGTGTTGTCTTCCTTTGTAAGATTGGCATAGTAATCGACCACAAAGCTTCCTGTGATATCACCCATCCACTGAGTGAGAGCATACGGGTCAGCCAGTCTGGTCCCGTTGGTCAGTGTTTACATTTTGAAGTAACACTCGCGGCCCTGGAGAGTGGATGACCTGACATGGTGCGTTTGTAAATTCGGTCTGACGCTCTACACTAAAATGAGAGCCCTGTTGGTTGAAGAAACAGAGCATTATATTTCTACATGAACTTATTTCAGAATGCACCACTCGTATCATCTTCCTCAATTGTCTAAAACAAGCCAACAGAACTTGCTAGCTAGCGTTAGCTAATGTCTGTGGAGAACTGTTTTGCCTCCAGCTAAGCCCCACCCACCAACAAAACATCATATTGTTTACTAACAATACAAGGGTCTATTAGGGACCATGTTTAACAGCAGTCAAGACTATATCAAACCATCTGTCTACACACTCACACAACTTGTGCACTATAAACAAAGTCTCATTTTTCCAGTCGTACGTGAAGTGCTTCCCAAACATGTGTTGCTGTTTTTTTGTAACGAAATATAAGTTAGGAGGGCGGCACAGTGGTACAGTGGTTAGTAATGTACAGCATCACAGCTAGAGGGTTCCTGGTTCAAACCCAGGGTGGGGGGTCGAACCCCAGGGTGGAGCTCCTCTTTGCAGAGCCTGCATTTCCTCCCATGTCAGCGTGGGTTTTCTCTGGGTACTCCAGCTTCCTCCCACAGTCAAAAGACATGCAGGCTTGGTTAATTGGTGATTCTAAATTGCCCTTAGATGACCTGTACAGGGTGTGCCCCACCTCTCGCCCAGTGTCAGCTGGGATAGGCTCCAGCCCTCAGGCAACCCCCAACAGGATAAGCAGCCACGGAAAATGAATGAATGCATTAGGAAGCATAAATACATGCAAATATAGGGATATAAATCAATATGTTCACCATTTTCCATGGATGCATGCGAGAAAAAAAAAATATTTTCTACCAGTTCAAGGTAACATGGCATGACTAACTTGCTTCCAAATGGTCATTTTGTTGGTGAATTATTCCTTTAATAATTATACTGACTGTAAATAAATGTAACTTATCCTCACTTTTTCCAGAAGCACAGATTTCAAAGAACTCAGCAAATGCACTAATGTAATGCACATACTGTGGGGTTACAGCCAGGAGTGGCGCCAGGTCACTGATTGGGATGATATAAGTCATGTAGGATTCTACGAAAGACTAAGAAACCAAACCAAGTACCACGAATCAATTAAACATCTTTAAGCTGGAATGCATCTATTTCCTAATAAAGTCCTGGAACTAGTTAGAAGCCTGTTCACAGCACAGGCTAGATTGGTTTTGGCAGACAGCACATCAAAACAAGATTTATGTCAATATAAAACAGCAACAGAAACATGAGACTGCTTTAATAACCAAAATGCAGTTTAGAAAGTTGCTTAATGAGATCTAACTTATCTGCAAATGGCATATTTTGGAAGCAGTGGTGATCCTGGACACTTTGTTTCATCATGATTTGTTGCAGATTAAAAACAATTGAATCAGTGCTGCAGTTCATAGAGCAATCCAATAAATGAAAAAGCTTTTGTCTTTTATTACATTTCTTTGTTACAGTCACGTCAACAAATAGTTTTAGTGAACATTAGTAAATGTTTAATGAATGCTGTGTGCTGCTCATGTAGATGGCTACATCTACAAATACTGAACAGATTGTAAATGTGAACTCTGTCACGTAATATAAAGTTGAGTTAAAGGAGCAGTGTGTAAGATTTAGGGAGATTTAGTGGCATCTAGTGGTGAGGATTGCAGATCGCAACCAGTCGAAACTTCTCTCGGTTAGAATTTCCTCAGTGTTCATTGTTTATCCCCCTAAACCCTGCACACTGGACCTTTACGCTCTGACACACACATATCATTTACTGTACCTGTCTGCAGTTGGAGTCAGTTACAACTGAACAAGGAGGACATGCAGTCAACCCAGCTCCAGTGGATATGACGGGGTGAACTTCTGGTTGGTCTTCAACCCACTGAGGAGTGAAAAGCTGTCTCTGGTCAGCTGGTTGCTTTTGGATTTTTCACTCACTTCCTGCAGCCAGTAGGGTTTATAATGTTGCAAACATTATCATGGCAGCACACCAACACCAGCAACATTAAGATGTGTTTGACTTGCTGTATTAGCATACTTTTAAGTATAGTTTTTGCATGTTTGTTGGGGACACGGTATATATGCTGATACTGGTGTGCTGGAGCTAAATATCCCTGTCCAGACCTTATTCCTTTTTTAATGTTAAGTGAACATGTGGAACAGAATCTGGAAATACAAATAACATTATAACAAATACATATTTGTAATAAGAACATTGCATGAAGAAAGGTTCTGGACTCTCCACCCCAGCACACTGTACAATGGGTACATAAACGTACTATCAGCAGGTTTATGCTGCCCTCTGTTGGCCAAGTACTTGAAGGGGATAAAGGTGGAAATGGTTACCTGCTCATGCAATAATCACAATTAAATAAATAAAAAATAAACTCTGTGATAGTGACATCGTTTGAACTGGATCAGGTCAGTTTTTTTGTTTGTGTTGAACAGCACAGAGGCCTAAGGCATCCTATCCTGGGCACAGTGAGCAGTACCGGCTCTTCCACTCTCATCTCTATCACCTTCTTTCTTTTTTCCCCCCTAACTTTCTCCTCATTTTGTCCTGTATCTCTTCTTCATCATCATTGTTTTAGTCTGTCTCGGAGGAAGTAAACACAGGGTCAGTTGATTTTTATATTTACCTGACATGACATGAATAATGATTTGGATACAAACAAACAGAAACTATGACAAGTGTCACAGGAACAAGTACAGATACTCCATTTTCATCATTGAAAACATGCAGTGCGTTTCAGGGGTCATTATTGGCAGTGTAAAATATACATATAAAGATGTATTCATTGTTGATTATTTGCATGCAAACAATATTCCTTTTTTTTCTTTATCAAATATATTTACACATTAACACACTGTGGCTTTTGTGCGGTAAACTTTATGTCCCAGTGTGTCATGATTCATACCTGCATGCATACACAATCGAAGCTGATCCTCATTGTAGTGTTAGTTAAACCAGGACTTTCAGACCTTGGACATGTACAATATATGGATGATAAATTGCATGTTACCCTTAGAAACATTTGATGTTTTTTTTAAAGAGAATTGTGGTGTTAAAATGGAAAAAGGGAGAAGAAGCAGTTGCATTATGCAGCAATGATGCATTTTACATTTTTCTGAAAAACACATTGTTATGCATTAAAACATTTGACTTGAACTGGAATAGTAAAATGGCGGGGGTATGGTGTGACATTGATTTCACAACATGTGATGTGTTGCTACTGCCTGGGATGTGTGACTTAAACAGGGAGAAAGCTGTTGTTGTTGTTTTTTTTCAAAGTATTGTTTATTGGAGTATATTGTATTTAGACATTTTACATTGTTCTAAAAAACACATTCTTATGCATAAATAAGTGTGACTTAACTTTGGTGTGGAAATGGTATCACAACATCATTTGTTGATACTGTCTGGGAAGAGTAACTAAAACAGGGGGAAGTTTAAAAAAAAGCTATTGTTTGTTTCATAGATTGTTTTGTGTTGCATTGGTACGTTTTACATTATTCCGACAAATGTTAGATGATTTTGAAATTCTTTAATCATTAGAAAATGTTTTAATGGTATTTTACTTGAATTCTAATGTAATCATTTCATGATCACTTACAATTTATGACCTAAATGTTGAAATTATGAAATGAAATTTCATCAATAAATTGTGTATATCAAGTTTAGGTTAACAAATGTGATTTAACTTTATGTGTTGATTTGCTAGCTTCTTTGATACCAACCAAATAGAACCAAATCTATCAGTACAGAAGCTCAACAATGTGCTGCTGTGGCAGGGGGTGCAGCAAAATGTATTTTAGCACATAAAAAGACCCACCCAAAAGTATAAATCAATATCAGTTTAGTGTATGTTATATTTATATTTATATTTTCACTGCTTTACTTTATACACTAACTGATGGAGGCAGAGTAGCAACTCTTGCGTTCTGCTAAGTATAATCCCTGTTTATATCAATCAAGTCAGGTGACTTTGAGATAATGGCTTCAGTTCCTCATCTGAAATAGCTGTCTGACAGCAAGGTAAAGTGGTAAGAATATTATACTAAGTATAAGCCTAGTGTACATTTGAACCGATACAGATTTTTGTCAGGTGTGCCTTTTTAAATTTGGCATCAGCTAACCAACTGAGGCAGCGTTTGCTCAGTATCATTTCATTTTATGTACATGATGGGGGGGTATTTCTGCCCCAAAGTTATTGTACACAAACACTGTGATTCTGTCTGTTGTGATTTTATATGTGGCTAAATGGTTTCTGGATTCTGTTCCACTCTATCACTGTCCATAGTTGCCATTGGAAACCAGTTTGAATCAAGATGTTTGAATGATTTCTGATCCTTCCTAAAATATATTTGCCTGTGTCCACACCTGTATCCGCCCATGCCATCAAGTTCAAGTTGACTGATTCATCTGGCATTGTTTGCCCCCGTTTTTCCCTGGTGAGTAAGTGGCTTAATTTTGATCCACAATAACCATTTAGCACTGTTACCTATTTAATCACTGTTAGCTCTATTAGCACCATTAGCAGGGTCAGTGGGGCTAGTGGTGCTAACGTAATTATGTCCTGTAAAACTTACCTAAAACACCTCAATCTTTAAATGTGCATATATTTTATTACTGTATCATATGTTTAATAAGCTGTGTAAAATGTTTAGTCAGTAGAAACTATATCTGCCAAAATAAATACAGTAAACAGCATTTTCCTTTGAACTGTTGTGAAGTAGAAGTAGAAAGTAGCAGAAATGGAAACACCTCATAATTGTTGGAACTTTCCCTCTAGTCACACATTTCATGCCTTTCATGCTCTCAATAATAGGTTATTATTGGGTGTGTGTTTATTTTTCCTGATATTTCTAATTCAGCTATTATTATCAGTTGTGGTAATGGCTGCTGTTGTAGTAGTTGCAGTAGTAGTATTCAAGTTTGTTATCACTCAGCCAGCTAATTGGGGGCATTTATTGTATCAGTATCCCTGACTTTAATCCTTATAAAAGTGTCTCATCTCTTATCAGTGTGTGTCATGTCACAGGAGCCCAGTAAGCTTCATATAGATCATTCTTCTGGACAAGTTCAGTGATAATAATGAGAAACAGCACACAAAATGTCTGCCAAACACATGGATCTGCATCCAGAGTCTCAACATGCTATGAAGGAGATGAACGAGAGAGACCTGCTCTCCATTCAGGGGACACTGAAAGTGGATTTGGTGGACACAGCCAACCTACCCACTCTGTCTCTATCTTCACCTCCACCATCTTCTCCTGTTGTCCCTGCTGGTAAAAACATCGCCATCCACCCTCAGCCAGTGGAAAGCCTGGGTGGTGGAGGAGATGATGGGTGCCTCCCCCTGGCAGCAGCCCCAGTGAAGTCTGCTCCAGGTCTGAATGCTGAACAAATGCAACATGTCTCGAGTGCAGCTGCCAGTTACTGCGCTGCTCCTCCACAAACAGTAAGAACCTGGTCAACCACACACACTCTGAACCATCTTCACTGGTTGGTTGCTAGCATCAATGGCATCATGACTCTTAGTCTTGTTACTCTACACATGTCACTGCAGCTCATTCAAGCAGTTACTGTATTTAAAAGAAAGGGGAGAACTCTGACACCTGGTAGACAACATCGTGTCACTACTGCAGCTTGTCTAACCACCTGGTCTGTGTGTGTTTGTGTCTTCAGTGTAACAATGTGCCACTGACAAAGCTTCCTGAAGGCCTGACCCAGAACCTGCGTCCTGTTGGAGTGGTGTAAGTAACACACACATGAATGCTAACAAATACACACACATTTACGCAGATATTGAGCTTCTGTATGTTTCTTTGAACACAATATTTTATCATTATAATGTAACGCTGTCTCTCTTTTTCTGTGTAGTTATGGTGAACTGGTGTATGAGGTTCCAGCAGACGTCATTCTTTTTATCTCTGCTGCTGAACTACAAACAGTAAAACCTGGTTAACCACACACACTCTGAACCATCGTCACTAGCTGGTTGTAGGCGTAAAGTTTAGTAGCATCACTGTGGGAGAATGATATCAATGCTGAAACAATCACAGCTCTACCTGAGAAACACACACATCTATTCTGGATGTGCAAACTTTGTCGTGTATTTGTAGTTTTAAACTCCATTTAAAAAGGAACTATTTAGAAGATGAAGCTGTCGATCCACACCATCTAGGTGCTCAGAGTTAAGGATGCCCGGATTGAGCTCAAGTTCAATTTACAATTTAAGTGAATTGCAGATTGACTAGGTTTTCTTTAAGTGAAGTGACTGGCTGTGAAACTAAAAGAGAGGGGGGGACTCTGACACCTGGTAGACAACATGATGTCACTGCTGCAGCTTGTCTAACCACCTGCTCTGTGTGTGTTTGTGTCTCCAGCGTAACAATGTCTTAGTGACAAAGCTTCCTGAGGGCCTGACCCAGAACCTGCGTCCTGTTGGAGAGGTGTAAGTAACACACATGTGGATGCAAACACACACACACAAGTGTACACAAATATTGAGCTTCTGTATGTATCTTAAAACACAATATTTTGTATTATCTAATGTATCTCTGTCTCTCTTTTTCTGTGTAGGAGGGGAGAGCTGGTGTACGAGATCCCAGCAGACAGTTTCACTCTTTCCGACTCTGCTGCTCCTCCACCGTCACAGAACAAGAAGAAGTCAAAGTAAGTGAACGCTGGCCCGTTTTGGTCAAATTGTGCTTTTCTAGTTTATGACTGGCCCATGATATGTGGCAGTGGCCACCAAGTCATAATCGAACCCACTCACATTTTGTTTCTTGCAGCTGTTGTTTGACAGCAGGTGATATTTATTAAGAACATGCTAGTACAGATATCAGCCCAGTAAAGCCCATGCAAGGATGCATTTCACCTATGTCTTGCATTATCACTGTTTCTTTCTAACATTCTTCTGTCTTCCAGCAGAAAGCCAAAGTGTGAAGACAAACAGGACGATATAAAGATGCCGCTAAATGCCTTCATGCTGTTCTTGAAAGAAAAGAGGCTGAAATTGGCAGCCGAACTGGCCATGACTGAAAGTGCGGTGGTGAACGCTGTGCTGGGACACAGGGTAAGTGTGTTCGCTCTGTGAGACCCTCAGTGTTACACAACCTTCATCACAGTTGGTAAAAGACTCTGCAGACATGCTTGATATTTAATTCTTTTACTCTGAATCCTCGCATCTTGACAGGAGTTTCTGGTGATTTCTATTTAATGTCACATTACCAGCAAATTTAAACCGAGGATTTCCAGCATTTTACGACACAAACGCACTGTGGGAGTTTGTGGGTTCATTCTCTCATTAATGTAGATCTGACATTTTTCATGCTCCTGTTTATGCGGCCTGTAGTTTTGTGTCCGTCCATGTGCTGATAGTGTGTTGTCGTCTGTCCACAGTGGAGAACACTGTCAAAGGAGGAGAAGGCCAAATACTATGAAGCAGCACGCAAAGAGAAAGAGCTCCATGAGCAACAGTACCCGGACTGGTCACCCCACTCTGTATGTGCACTCTGCTGACATTCAACTCATACATGTTAGCATCACTGAAAAGAACCTTGTTTATCAGCTGATGTCAGATGGAAAACATCTAATGTGTTTGTTTCTGTGTAGGGCAAAAAGAAAAAGAAGGAGAAGCCAAAGCACCACAAGAAAAAGTCATCTCCGTCTGTAAAATAAATACATAAATTAATTAATCAATAAAACACCGTACACTACACCGGTGGATCTCAACCTTTTCTTGGATCAGCGTCCCCGTGTCCAATATCCAGGTACCTTACCATCTCCTATCAGATAAATGTAGTGTTATATCATTAAAAAACATGTCAGTGAATGCAAAATAACAGATTTGATTAAACTAACTAAATTATTAAATTAGTTTTTCATATAACAAAAAAATCCATGTGAATTGAAATATTTTTGAGCAACAGTTGGAAATTTGACATTCAAACTTAAACTAGGTCTCATTATTGATCACAAACAGCAGCAAATCAGAAAGTGGTGATTCTGGTGCCAGCTAAGGAGCACTCTTACAAATTGATCCAACTGAAAACAAGAGCAGCCCACAAAGGAAAACATCTGAGGCTACAGGAAGAGCAGAAGAAGAATACACCAGGAAGCAGGAAACACTTTATTTCCTGCATGCTGGTGTAGTTTTATGCAAAGGAAAACAATGTAAAGGATGCAAAGGAAAACAAAATTCACTGACAATTCAAAATATAATGGAATATATTGCAGTAAGGCATTCTCTATTACAGTCCACACAGTTTAATACATTCAGCATCATACCTGCATTTAGCCATGTTGTTGAGCTAGTTGACCCCTCTGTCAAGTAGCTGTCTGTTATTTACTCATTCTACAGCAGGAAACGGCACTTCAAAATAAAAACTCTGTGCCAGAAATTCACTGTACTTAAAAATAAAGTGTGTTTTTTACAAACTTGACATGTTTGTGAGTCGCTTGCGGTCCATTCAGAGTGGACCCATGACCACTTTTGGACCGCGACCCACCACTTGGGAACCACTGCTCTATCGCTTTCAAATATTAATTCTCCTTTAGACCAGATTTTCTCATCTAATGTTCTCAGCTGAGTCAGCACACATTCACTCCTCAGCCCTCCTTTGTGTCTTGTGTTTGGGGAGGTAACCTCTTTAAATGTGCATGTGCCACCTATTTACATCAGTGATACACTGATTCATTAAAATTTATTTATAAACCCCTGGACTTTAGCACATATGTTTTTAAGTAAGATTTCTGCTCATGTTTAAGATTTTCAGCACGTTCTGTCCTTGTTATCTGAGAAGTCAAGAATTAAGTTATATTTTGAGAAGAAAAAAAAGTCCTGTCCTATAGTCTGCTGTGCATTAGACTCTCCGTGAGAGCCCCGTTTGGGACTTTGTCTGAATGAGACAAAGTTTAGGGAAGTGGTTTTGCTCTGCTCCTCATGGGAGGTGGAAAACTGTAACTAGATCTAACAAAGAGCAGGCGAGCTGACTGTACATTCAGTCCCCGAGTCCTTCTTTCTCTCTCTGTCTATAAACCACCAAGACTGAAAAGTCAGGGACCACTACAGTTGCCAAAGAATACAATGAGAGTGAGGTTTGCTACCCAGGTCCTGAGCTACTCTGCTGCCATGGGAATGAAGACCTTGGAAGAGATCAAACAGCTCACAGGTCAAAAGAGGAGTAAAAGTACATTGGCATCCAAATATACTTACAGTACCAAAAGTAAAGAATAAAAAAACGGTAGCTTTTTGTTTAAGTTCTTAATTCTAGTGCTAAAACATGCTCCCTTTTCAGCACTTTCAAGGGCATGAGAAAATGATTCCTGTCCACAAAAAGTCTAAAGACGGTGAAGTGCTTTAATGACCTGAGTGATACAGAATTCGGTAAATGATGCTGTTCTTTGGGCCTTGCCAGCAGTATGGCCGAAAATCAACAAGACATCATTGTGGCCCCAGAACCAAGGTTATAAATACGACCTGTTTCCGTCATCCTTTTCTGGAGAAGGAGTGGAGAGCTCTGATGCCCGGCGTGCCAAGAGAGCAGCGGTGCCCCGGGAAATTTTGGGTGGCTAGATGGGGCCACTGAAAGTCTTTGGGGGTGACACACCAAAACCAAAAGCCACAAGTGAATTTCAGGAATTCCATTATGCTGTTGAAGTGTATAGGCTGGTTTAAAACTATGTCAGTGTGATAGTGAAGGAATTGTGTACTGACATACTGTGGTTTCTTATTTGACAGTTAATATTACTAATTATCTGATGCGCCTCGACTTACAGTTAATATTCTGAGTTCCACAACAACACTGGTTCTAATGTGTTATGTATCTGTATGTTAACAAGACAAATATACAACTTTAATTTGAGTGCATTGATTGTACGGAACAAAACATTCAGTGGGAACAAGCTTTCTCGTGTTTGGAGGAGACTCATGGGCACCCATAGAACCCATTCTCATTCAGACATCTTGAGGTGAGAGTTCAAGGGACCCCTTTGAAAATGGCCATGCCAGTTGTTCCCTCACCAAAATTTAGCCTAAATTTTGAAAGCTATTTTTCCCCCTTCCTGACAAGCTATGCCTTCATGGGTGGTACCAATGGATGTCTTACGTTGTCTAATTCTTCAAGATGCCACTACCTTTGTGCTACCTTAAATCTGAGTTCGCCACTGCCTCTTAAAGACAGTAATGTCGACCTCCAATCATTTTCACCAGGGTTGTGCCAGCTACTATATCAAGGGGGGCATGGCCACCGCATAAGAGCCAAGGTTGTGGGGCATCGGTGGCTTAGTGGTAGAGCAGGCGCCCTATGTACAAGGCTGTTGCCGCAGTCGCCCGGTTTGAGTCCAGCCTGTGGCCTTTGCTGCATGTCATCCCCTCTCTCTCTCACCCCTTTTCACACTTAACGGTCCTGTCCATTAAAGGCAAAAAATGCCCAAAAAAATATCTTTAAAAAAAAAAAAGAGCCAAGGTTGTTGCATCATCTCAGCCACAGGTAAGCACCTTTGAACTCAAAGCCTGTGGTGCACCTAATGTGGCTCAGAATAGAGCATGGATGGTCTTTGTGAGTCTGTGTAGGTGCCCCAGTCCAATGCTGTACGTGCAAGAGGCAGGACAGGCCTGGTGAGAGATTCAGGGCTTCAGAACCCTCTAATGTACTCTGTTGGGGGTCTCTTACTATGTGTCATTGCTTATATGAACTGTCACACATAACTGTATCCATACAGCCATTTGGCTGATTTGTAGTATTCAGCATTCTGTTACACTGATGAATGAACATTATGTGAATCAGTAGTGAACATAGTAAGAGGAAAGTGGTATCAAACTATAAAAAGTCACTCAAATTAATCAAATTAAAAGCTGTAAAAATGCGTTTGGTCCTTTCTCCATTTGTTCCTCTTGTTACTCTTACAGCTCCTGTTTCATATCGACAGCCTGTGTACCATTATGAATTTAATAATCTGAGTGTTGGTGATAAAGCATGATGTTTGCTGCCCCCAAGTGGCCAAAGAATCAATTCTTGCAGGTTTCAGATCTGCTGAATCTAGTCTTCTATGAGCATTGTTTGAATGAGATGGTTGCATGACAGAAGGGCAGTCTGATTATTCCAAAAGAGCCTTTGTTGGTCATGAGGTTCACCGTGTAAAAAAAGTGACACAACTGCCACATTTCCTCAAGACCTCTTTTTACTGTCCAGTAGACACAAAGACAGCAAGAGGCTATCAACAGTCACAGTAATCTATCCACAAGCTTGCTCAGTTTGAGACATATATGTTTTGTTAAGCTTGAGCTCCAGTGTTTTCTTCTTCTTTTCTTCTTTTTCCTGTCTCTCTAAATGCTTTCCACCAAAGTTCCCTTCAAAATAAAACCTTTAATACCTTTAGGGCAGATTCTGTACTCTGTGCTGGGCTAAATGAAAGGCTGGTTCTGATCAATACTGTCATCCCAGTGTGTAGAATGAAGTCTATTATTGTATTGATTAAACACTTCAGTCATATAACAGTAGCAGATAGGTGCAATGCATCCCTAATGTGCGCGTAATTCCACGCTTGACTTAGGCTACTTAAAAGGCACCAGGATTTAACAGTGTTTAACTTGACCCTGTGTGCATTTTCCTCACATTGGTGAACTGCTTTGTACACATTCCAACTTGATACAGTCAGATCACGTGAAGTATCCTCACGATGAACTTGGTCAAACATCTTTAAAGACTTTAAAGCTCATTCTCCAGGTAATCCAAATCAATTTGTTGATGTCAGCAGGTTAATTAAGAGCAGCTCTCACTTTATGCTGCATGTAATCAGCCACACGACACACAGTATTTACAGCAGAGGCAGTATTGAGCACAGCATGGAAATGTGACCAGATGCAACATTTTTTAAAATAGAAACACACATTTGTGCTACATGTGGCCAGCAGACATGATTGTCCACTACAAAATGTGCACTGACAGGAGTTTCTGTGTCTCCTGACACAGAAATTCAGATCATCAATACCCCTACCTTCACTTACTTCAACTATAGAATAGACAGCCCTGCAAGGCACCCCCCATACAGCTAACAATTTATTTATCTAAATTTATTTATTCATTATTTATTTAATTTTCCAGTATATTATTTAATTTAATTTAATTTAATTTAACTTTATCTTTATCTTATTTTATTCTATTTTATTTTATTCTATTTTATGTATTTCTTTCCACCCTTTTTTCCCTTTCTTTCTTCCATGTAAACAGAAATCCCCAACAACACTCAGTAATAATATTAGTTAAAGTGACAATAACTGCAAATGGTATTATTAGAGTTATTATGACTTTTTTTTAATCCTCGTTTGGTTTGCTATGTTTTATATGCTGTATACTGTGTCATGTTCTGTATCTTCTGTATACACACACAGACACACACAGACACACACACACACACACACACACACACACACACACATAGTGTATAGTTCTGTGCCTGTAAAGTCATAACTGTCTTTATATTGCACTAATAAAAAATAAAAAATTTGACTTGAAAAACAAATTTGGGATGCTGTGTAATAAATGTGGGATGCTTTTTCACATTTACAGTGCTCTACACTAATATTTATTATATTGAATATATTATACATTGAATATTAATAATATATATATATGTATATATAGATTTGTATATTTTTGTCTTTAGAAGAACACTTGTCTCCTGAAGTCTTGGCTCATCAAACTGTCTGTTGCTCATGAGAGGAGTTGCTGTGACTGGCATTATTGACGCTCCCCATAAATCCACGTGCTGCTGTCAGCCATCGGCCATTTGATCATTAATCAAATTGAGCATGGTCGCTTTATTGATTATTTCATTTGACTTGTCTTCATGATACTGATGACTATCTGTGAGTTGAGGGTTGATGCCACACGTGATGTCACCAGGCCTAACTCTATAAGCGAGGTTACTGGGTGGGATTTTACATATGGTTTACATTTACAAACTGTTTTGAATAAATGTTAGAGGAGGCACTGCAGTTAGCATGGAAGTCAAACAGGGCAGCATCACAAAGCAGTGAGCATTTTACCACAAAAGCTGGACACAAAACCAGAAGAATTTGGACCTGGCAGATGCCACTGAACATTCCAGTGTTGTACAGTATGTTTGCATTAAGAGTCACAGTGATACTACTGCCGTGAGTCTGTGTAACTCAGGGAAAGCTGTGCTAAATGAAGGGATAATGTTACTTTAGACATGCTTTGGTTCATAGATGTTGAAAACCTTCCATTCAGTGTCATTAGCAGGATTTAAAGGGAGCCTCGTTTCACACTTTTCAACCACAATCCCTCCCATTTGTAATTTGGGTGTATTCACTTCAATCTTTCTGGCTTAGACGTAAGACTGGAAATGTCTTAATGTATGTCAGTAAATAAGAAACACAGCCACCTCAATTTAGAAAATGAATAAATGTTAAAGTCATAATAAGAAAAACATCACAGAGTTGAGAGAAACTTCCAGTGAAGCAGTGAAACTGATCAGACCATGAAAATGTCCATCCAGAGTCAGACTCACTTCATCCTCCTCTATGAATCATGACTATTCATCTGTGCAGAACAGTGGGGCTTTATGTCCCGTCTGTACATTATCATACCACGCTACCAGTGTAAGCAGGACTGCATGTACAGTAGCTTGTTGCACTGCAGAACAACAACTCCGTCCTTCCTCGCAGGCTCAAAACTTATATTCCCATTAAATGTATAAATAAAATAATGATACGTCTTCTTCTTCTTCTTCTTCTGCCTTCGGGAATAAAAGGGCATAAAGACAGATAAAATCAGAGGAGCTCTTTTGTCTCTTTTTACTGTAAGTGACCTTCTTTATAAGAAAAACAAAATGTGGGTGTTGGATGAATCGCATTCCTCAAGCATTTTTATGGAGAGAGCGAGAGAAAAGGGAGGTTTGTAGACCAAAAAGAGGAACAGGAAACAACAAGGCAGGCAGGGTTTCATACCACGGCAGCTGGAAAAGCTTTTACTACACATTTCTAGGCACATACACATCATTTGGTGGGTTTATGTCTTAGATTTATTAAAGGTGTCGGTCAAAAAGGCGACAAAAGAGGCGATTAATGGTGTCTGTTTCTTACTGTAAGTTCAACTTTTTGTCCTTCTGGTGGGTGAGGCCTTATGAGCGCATCATTGCTATTCAAATCCATACCAACCCACTACCCTCAGCATGCTCCAAGTTTATGTAAGCTCACCTCATGTGTGTGTGTGTGTGTGTGTGTGTGTGTGTGTGTGTGTGTGTGGTGACTGAGTGTCATGTGCATTTGCATACCCATGTTTTAAGTGTCTATTCATATGAGAAAATATATGCGTGCGCTTTTCAGAGTTAATTTGCGTGTGTGTGACATCCACGCGTTGCAGTCGTGATCAATGGGGGTGTTGATCCATTCCACAGATGGAGGGTGCAGGCCTCTGAAAAGACTGCCTCATTGTGTGTCTAACACATGCAGACTGACTCTGCTGGCGGTGCAGATGGACCACGTTTGATCTCCCCTGTTGACCCGTCTCAGGGGGCAAAGGTTACCGGAGCCAGGCAAGCTGATTGTCACATTTTCATCCCAAGTTGCTATGAACAGGAGATATGTTATCAAATGATAATGGTGGCGAGCTTTGCCCTGACCTTGTTGAGTAAATGCCCTTCGTGCACATTCTTGAAGGAACACTCATCACATGAAACTGCCTCTGACAACTCATCCGTCAAAGCTTGTGCTTTCCAGTGTATCTCTGAAATGGCGAGGACGTGTACATCCTTTGTCTCCACCCCCCTGATCCTTGGCTATTGATTTCCTTTGTGTGTGACAGGCCTGGGACCTAGTAAGCAGAGAGGAGACATTTTCTAGGAACAGAGCAGCGCCAACACTCCATCTTCCCTACCTGCTGCTACTCAATATTTAATGCCCTGCACTGCTGAGCCAGTCAGGAAAGGAATGACAACGGTAAGCTTGGCTACTTTTGGATTATGGTCATTGTGTTGACACTTGTTTTAGGAAACCTACACTCACACCCTGTAAGGATAAGTATGTGGAAGTCCTCTATATTTCCAATTTAAAGCAGCGTCACTCACCTTGTTTTGTCATAGCGAGTTCTCAAATGAGTTAAAAATTGATGAAAATGAAAAATACATGTCATAACAGTGTGATTTGAGCTCAAATCCCAAGATCAGGCAATCATGTGTCATGAAGTGAGAATTATTTATTTAGCGATACGCCTTATTAAAAATACACCAAAGCATATCGACCTTTGAGAGTGTTCATCTGTGTGAGTTAAAAATAGGTCTACTTCTTCTTCTACTGCTACGCAGGACAAAGAGTGAACTGGGGTCATGAATAAATTATTTTGTCCAATTGAGGTGAAAAAATGGCCTGAATTGTGTTCAGACTTTACGAGGCAAAGCAGAGCCTCTTGCAGAGTCATAGTTAAAGTGAGGACTGCGGGCTGATGACTTCAAACCCTGTCAGGCAGCTGTGGCTCTGACCTTTGACCTCTTTTCTGTTGATCAACTGGTTGTAAGAATAAAAGCTTGCACTGCTCTTGTACTTCTTGTCCAAAAGCTATTTAAAACCCATTAATGAGCCACGCTGTTGCACAGGGTGACATGTTCCCTCATTACAATAAACATAATGCTGTAGTTTATTTTTAGTCAAGCCCACATAGACTGTCCTGCTGCTGGAAACACTCAATGGAGCAGCAACTTAGTATTAATCCTCTACTGAAAATAGTCCCCAACAAATGCACCGTCTCCTCATGTTTGAGTAATGTTAGTTGAAAGCTATAGTAGTAGTGTTTAAGGAAATCATTTTGCCTTTTTTTGAGGAGAGAAACTAAGAGTAGCCAGGAAGTATTTTGACTGTCTTTTTGTGAGATATGTTGACACTAACAAAAATACAGAATGGTGCTCCAGGGATGACTTATTTCTGTAGGTTCGACGCAGAGGTAAGCATCACCCTGGTTCCCTCATCAAAAAGCCTATGGGATTTTTTTAATTGGATTTGGATCATTGAAGAAAGTTAGCTTGTTGGCCAACAAAATTCATGATACACATTTTGTGACCTTAACTCTGAAACTCAGAGCTCACATGTGACCCCAGGGACTCTGTAAGGGCTCACACCCACACGCGGATTAAAGCCTGCGACTCCACACCAGTCCATTAGAACTGAGGAAGCCTCTTGGATGAGAGGTGAAGAAGAAACTTTAAAATCCAGTTGCCTGCAATATAGCACTTAAGATTACCAGGATGACTGAGAATCATCTTCATCTGAGAATCATCTGACTGAAGATCATCTTCTTCATCCTCTTAAAGCGTGAATGCAATTGCCAGAAGTAAAAAGTTCACATTAGGCATAAACAAACTACACCATGGTTGCACGACTTAGGGCCGTTTCATAGTCCACGCAAAGGCATGCAGACACGAACGCAATGGGACGCATCAAAATGTGTTGTCCATCTTTTTTGATACGCGACGCAGCGACGCGTGCAATACCATGTGTTGCCAGCAGGGGTGATAATGCAAGCGACGTACTTGAAAGTAACCACTTTTTGTTATTTACAGAAGAAGCAGATATGAGGAGGAAAAACTTTGCGAACTCGTATGGGCACACCCCCATTTATATGACAGTTCTAGTGCCCTGCACTCTAATAAAATAGCAGTACTAGCTAGCTACAGCAGTACTAGCTAGCCGGAATGTACCGGTGACTCTGCTACCCCCTACTGCGCGAGCGATGTATTGCATTTGAAGTGTCGCCCGCGTCGCTTGCGTTCAGTGTGTAATGCAGCTCTGTAGTTGCAGTTTGCAACTTGTTAGCAACCACCTTTTTAAAGACACCTAAAAGCCTCAAGATTCATGTGTGAGATATCTCCTGACGTATTTTATGTTGTATAACAAAATGTGAAAGTCTCTTAAGCTTGCATTAACCACAGACTTTATTTCAGGCATCTAACCAAAAACCCACTGACTTGACAAGGGAAACAAGACTGCTAAAATGCTAACTCATTTCTGGGTTTTACGACTCATTGCTGCACCACTCATTGTCTTATCCTTTAAAAACAGTGAGCATATAAAAACAAATAAAATCCTTCTGTTTTTTAACTTATGATTTATGATTAAGCTTACCAGTTTTAAACATGTAGGGGTCAGACACACACACATTTTTCAACCTTGTCCCAAAATTGTAAAAACACTTTTCAGCCTTGTGTCCTTCTCCAGTTATTTCTCAAACGAAACTACCTAAAAATAAAAGGGGAGACTGTTTGCTGTACTGTTCACCACTCTGCATATGCAGCTGGTTACAGGGTGCATTTCCTTATTTTATGGGGTGGCAGGCCATAAATGCACACAGTGCTGGCTGTCAGCAGCTCTAGTGCTAAGTATTGGTGTTTCTCCAAAACCTTTACTTTAAATTCCTAGTAGTTTTAAAGAGCCAGTGTGCAGGATTTAGGGGCATCTTTTGGCAGACATTTGTATTGAATGGTCATAACTATGTTTTCATTAGTTTACAATCACCTGGAAATATAAATAGCTGTGTTTTCGTTACCTAAAAATGAGCTGTTTATATCTACATATGGAGCAAGTCCTCTTCCACTGTGTTGTTCTATAGAAGCTCAGAACGGACATATTAAACACTGGCCCTAAAAAAGGCCATTCATGTTTTCGCGTCAGCCACAGTTGAAGTTTCATCTCTGCAACCTCACAGCTAGTTGCCACTAAATCCTACACTAGACCTTTTTTTTTTTTTTTTAAGATTTTTTTTGGGGCATTTTGCCTTTAATGGACAGGACAGGTAAGCATGAAAGGGGGAGAGAGAGAAGGGGGAATGACATGCAGCAAAGGGCCACAGGCTGGACTCGAGCCCGGTCCGCTGCGGCAACAGCCCTGCACATGGGGCGCCTGCTCCACCACTAAGCCACCGACGCCCCCTACACTAGACCTTTAAGGTGTTCTATGTAGGGGCAAGAAAGACGGAGAAAATAGCAGTGTGTTAAGTTGTAAATCAGTTTCAGACACATGGTATATGCATCTGCTTGGTGAGCCCACAGGACACCACAGCGCTGGGTGTCAGAGACCAAGTGTGCATGACACTGACCTGTTCTCTTCAACACTGAAAACAATCTGGTTTGTTTTTATGACTTCACAGTACATTAAAGTCATACGCACAAACTTCTGCCATGCATGAAAATATAAACAGCATGCAAAAAGGAAAAAAACAAACAAATCTGAGATAGCCTCCAGGAAAACCGGAGAAGTGCTACTTGTTGTGTTTATCGCTGTGTTATTATCCAGCTGTTACACTGTGACAAGACTCCATGTCAATGGCCTTGTCCAAAACCAAGCCTTTTTCTAAAGCAAACAAGTTAGCTCCTTTCTGTGTCCTCATGACTCATGCACAGCCTGAGTGGTTTGGCTGTGAGTGGTACTATTTTGACAGAGCAGAAGTGCAAAACAGAGGTGGCCATGGAAACTGACAGCATCCAATAGGAGACTAGGACATGGGTGTGGCTGGCTGATTGACAAGTCCTGCTCACTTCCTTCTGTCTGGTCAATTAATAACTTTTTCTGCACTCATTCTTCCACAGGGAGGGAGAGAGGAGAGAAGGAATTCACTGGAAGTTTCTAGGTAAAGATAAAATTGTCACATGATGCAGATTGTAACCCTTGCAGTATCTGTGCAGTGTGCAGTATGACCTCAGCTCAGTGAAGTTAAGCTATGTCACTTAAGATTGTTGTCTAATTCTTTTTTAACTTACCTTTGTCATTCATGTGCGTCATTCCATTCAGAGTCAGGTTTCTCTGAACAGTGCTCTCTACTCAAAACCGAAACTGTAGTTGATTCGGACAAGGTGCCTACATGCTCTTGTGCACCTGCTCAAAAGAAGTAGCTCCCAGGTGCGAACTTGTGCTGCTATGTAAGCGTGAAACAGGGTGTGTGGTGTTGAAAACACTCTGAAGTAGGGAGCAACTTCCCTGGATGAACCTTATGGATATCAATTCCCTAAATAAAAAAAGCTTTTCAGATATACAGTATGAGATAAACTATTAATCAGTTTATCTTTTCAGTCGAGAAACTGCAGCTTACAGTGTGTGTTCTGCTAATTTTACACTTAGTCTGCGCCGATGAGGGGAAAATGGAGAAAGATCATAAAAAGTCATGTGATCACCTTATTAATGGTTTCCATGGAGCAAAAACAAACAGATACATACAGTACATGGCAGCCTAAGATAAGATTAGGTACACCTTTATTGATCTGCAGCGGGGAAATTTGGTTATTGCACCAGTAGAGGGACAGAAAAACATTAAGATAAGTATAGAAAGTAGCAGAAATTAATAAGAGATACATACACTAAAATAGAAGGAGAATAAAAATAGAAACTATACAAGAGCATTTGGTGACAAAATGACATAGTAAAGTGACAGCTGTGTAATTTACTGCAGCAGATTCAACAAGTGTCCGCAAACAGAGTACACTATACTAATAAAGTGATTAAGTTATGGCACTTTGTGTTTGTATTTATTCATATAATAGAATATAATGCAAAAGTCAATGTAAATATTGACAGAGAATAGTGTAATATGTTGCATAATGATATAGAAAAGGATGTGAGACATAAGCCTGACAAAAGTTCATAAACAAGCTGCTGCACTTGTACAAGTTCAACCTGCTCTCATCACTGATGGTTGTGATGATGATGATGTGTCAGAGCCTAGGCATTAGGTGAGAGGATGTTTGCACCTTTAACTCTTAAGTTTTTACAGTCAGAAACACTGTGGTTGCATGAATACAATAGTAGATAGTTAGTCATAGTTTGTGGTACTTCTTTTGCTTGTTTGCATTTATTTGTTATTAATGTTATTTAATGCATAAAGGTTTTATTGTTTTATGTTTTTGCCACGTTTCAGGCCTCAGTGTACCATATGTGATGTCCTGGATTTCCTCTTGTTTTATGTGAAATAACCAAACCAATGTCTATTAAAATCACAATAAAGTACTGAATTCTGAAATTTGAATGAGCCAAATTATTCACCAGTTTAGTGACACTTGGAATAGTAGTAGGATTTTGCATTGTGAGAATGTATCCCCAAACTAAAATGGTGGAGAACTCACAGAAGAAGGAAAAAAAACTGTGATTAAACCACATACCATCCCTGCCACTAAATCACTGGAAGACATTCTGTAGTGTAAACTATGCCTAGAATGTAAACGTACACACATATATGGAAATACAGCTTTGCTCTCAAACACAGCGCTGAGGGTGGCAGCCCTGGAGAGTCTCCCACATTATGACTGTTCTTTGAGGAATATAACATACAAGTATAGTTTTCATGCTGTCCAAAGTGTTAGCTTAGTTACAGCAGGACATCACCAGTCATCCAGAGGTATGCACGACGTGTATTGGAGGTCCAGAGTTGCTCATTAGCATTGAAAGAGTGTGTGATTGGTATTCAATGTTTTAACATGATGACCTAGTGGCCCTTTAAGGGTGTTTTCCTTTCTTTCAGTGTGTGATGAGTGACTCAAATGACTTAATGATGATAGAAAAAAATAATAAATAAAGCATAAACTATATGGATTTGGGTAAACCTGTTAGTTGTGCCCATGTGTTCATCTGTCTAGCTGAAAAAAGAGTAGCTTTCACATTAATATTTAATCAAGAACTAGATAAACGTCCTTGTGACATGAAGATATTGTAAATGACCAGAGGTGGTAGATAATGTGGCCTCAGTGATCATCATTAGGTAAAAACTAATGTTAAAATAAACTGATACACATTTTGCAATGACATTTGTTGCACTAGTTTGCTTTGGAAATTAAATCTCAGAGGTCTAAATCTACCAGAAACCAGGACTAAACCCTGCTTTGCAGATTTAAATCTGTGTAAATGTTCATTTTTACTGGGTTAACCTTTTAATAAATTCAAAAGCTGAAAACAAAAATCTGTTGTAGTGGAGAAAAAAATAGTCTGTCTTGCTTTTTGTCACGATATATCCATCCGCCGCGCAGTATATTATGCAATGAGGCAGCAGGGCGAACAACGACCTGGGCGGAGTGATTTAGTGAGGACTACACCCAAGCGCCTGCCCGATTGCAGCGGCTTCTCTTCGTTGCCTAGACCAGAAGAAAGCCGGGACGTGACGGAGCCGGGGGGGTTCTGCTTGCTGGAGGCCCGCTAAACCACCGATAAATACAGCTTCCTCACTGCTTCTTCGTCGCTGAAGAGACGTTTGTGACCTAACTTGACCCTTCGTCTTTTTTTCATCTTAGAACTAATTTCACAAACATGTCCTGGCAAAGCTACGTGGACAACCTGATGGCTGATGGCAGCTGCCAGGACGCGGCCATTGTTGGGTACACGGACGCCAAATACGTCTGGGCATCATTTGTCGGCGGTACCTTTGCCAACATAACGGTTAGTATACTCTGTGTGTCAGTATCTAGGGTTACACGGGAGGAAAATGTACATTTTGTGTGCCGGTGCGTTTGTCTGCATAGCCAGGCCTTGTTGAATGAGGATAAGGCGAGCAGTGTGTGGTACACATGGTATCCGGTGGTCACAATCAAGATGCATTGGCACGTATGCACCGTTGCTTTTCAGCCCGCAGCCAGTCTTTGTCGTTTTTGTCCTTTTAGTGGTACATTTGACAAACTTGGTATTCGCAACGTTCACATTATTTTGTTTTTAAAAATAGCTAGCGGACCAGCCGGAGATCGCCCAAGCCAGCGAATAACGGTACCGCGAACTCAAGCTAAAAGGGCTAACTTAGCAACGCTAGCAAGCTAGCTAGCTCTGACTAGCCGTGTTTGCTTGTGATACCGGTCAGATAAGATGAGCAAGTCGGACAAAGCATAACCAATTTTAAGATTTTATTTTATACCAGTGCTAAATAAAATCGCGTGTTTTTTTTCCTTTGAGCTGCACGGTGATGTAAAACTTAAGAATACAACACCGTCTACCAGCAGTATTGCCTAGCAGTGTAACATTAACATTGATTAGCAAAATACCGCTGGCGGTTAGCTCAAATCAGGCCGGTCATCCCCATTGGAAAATCATTAATGGCTAACGCTAATAGCGCAAAGTTAGCGGTGCTCACACGCGCTCTTGACGCGCTGGCGTGCCGTTAGTGTCTCCCGTTTTCCCGTATTCGGCTTCTGTGAATCACACTGCCGCTACCGCCCCTTATTTTCCAAGATGGCGGATACACTCCCAGTTTCTTATTCATTTTGCCCATGGAAGCTAATCGAGACGTTTCGGTTAACATTTGCGGCAGCGGTCCACATTTTTATACGGTAGATTTCTCACACTTGTAAATGATCTTACGTAGGCCTGAATATGTTAAAGCATTTATGTGAATCTAATTTGGCTAAACAATCGTCTCCGGTGCTTCCTCGAGCCTCCATTTTGTCTGTTAAATAAATTATTGGTCAGTGATTTAAATATTTGTGCAGGTGAATTCATAATGAGGCGTAATGCGAGTCAGACGACCGTTGGTCATTTTGACGAGCATGTTAGCTGTAAAATGATAACCCATGCTACAGAGAAGTGAACTATGAACGCATGTGCCGCTGTTACTGGGGAGTGTCCGCCCGGGCCACCGGGGCAGGGTAACGGTATCCTCTAAAGACTCAACTTTAATAAATGTGACATTATCGTGTTTCCTTGCCCGTGTTAAAAAGCACACGTGAAGCCACAGCTATTAGCTTGCTACCAGGGTTAGCCAGCCTGTTTTTTTTTCCCCAGACGTGCAGATTAAATGTGCTAACCAGAAGCGGCTGCAGGAACGCTGTAGGCTAAACCAGAATGTGTGAAATAGCGGTGCAGGTTTGCGGGAATAGAGCACCGGACAATGGGGAAAGGCGGTGAATGTGATTAGCTGACCGGGCCCTAAACATGTAGTTAGCCACCATGCTAACGCTATCCGAGCCTGTAGAAATCCTTTGAGTTTACCGTTTTTCTCCTGAAGGGTTTCGTGTGTGCCATGACTGTGCAGTTCTGGAGTTAAGGGGCGACGCCTTTTGTTCTGCAGTTTGGTTCATAGATTTAACCCGGTTTAATAAACGTGTTTCATAACGAAAGTGCGGTGAAATACATTTTTGCACATGTAAGCGGTAGCGGTCATAAAAACATGGAATATTAATAGTAGTCAGACCTTTTTTTTTCTTTTTCTCAGCAATATGTTTTTGTCAGCTGCAGTGGGCCTCTGAGATTTCAGGACCTGCCGGCTACAGTATAACGGAGTCAGCTGTGTCTTTCAACAGACCATGCACTTTTCCTCATCTGTGGGGGTTGGATATCCTTCTCAATACTTAAGTGCTAGCTCCTCTCTTGACCAACTTGGCACGGTTTATTTAAAAAAAAAAAAAAAAAAGCTTTACATTTCTCAACATTTGCAAAAACTCTTAGTCATGCTCAGTCTTGTTGACTATTTTTTAAATTATTGTGACTTGTTCCTTAATTTTTTTGCTTGTATAAGTTTAACTTTATGTACCAATTTGGGTAAGGTTATTGATAGCTCTGATATCAGCATAATTGCATTTGAGAAGTTTGGATTGTTTTGGTAAACTAAAGGCAATTTATCAAACCAAGGACTTGAGAAAATCATCAGCAATTAACATTACTCAATGATAACCTGAGCCCTTAATTTGGTTTGGTACATTTTTCTCCAAGAATTTAATCACTTAAATCTGCATTTGCAATTAGTGCCTATTTCTTTTACACAGAACCCTGTGATGTTCTAGTGTAAAAGAAGCCTTAATGAAAGTTATTTAGCTGCTGCACTAATGTAGTGTCAGAAACATGTGCAGCAGAGGACATGCTTTAAATCCCAGATTACCAGAATTGCATGCAACAAATACAAGGCGTGAAACATTGAAAGAAGGCCTGCAAGTAATATTCCTGTTTACTAGAGGCTTTCTGAAGCACCACTTTACTCCACATTTGTTCTGCAAGGATGTGATTTCAGTGAAATCCTCAGATACCTACAACCTCAAGACATAGTATTTTGCATTTTTTATCAGAGAGAAGCAAATATTTCCTCTATTTGTAGACTTGCACCCCAAAGTCATTCATGATCGAACCCCATAATCCATCCTCACAATGCTCATTTTCTGAATTTGAATCCAACATATACACTGCAGTCAAGGTTGTAAATTGGCACCAGCGACCAGCCAAATGCTGGTAAAATATGCAAGTGGCTGTGAGTGTGCTCACTCACTAGCCAAAAAGCTAGCTAGCTGGTAGATTGAGAAATCCACCAGTCACAGTGGCAGGTGAACAAAAAAGTTCATTTCCAAACCTGCAGTGCATGTCTTTTAAAACCTGCATGGTGTATAAAACCTATGATGGTGTATTGGCTCTTAATGTCTTTTAAAGCTACACTGGAGGGCTGCAGGTGAGTAGTTTTATGCTGTGTAGGAGTGTGGTGCTGTAGTGTCTATGGTGAGATTAACTGAGGGAGCTAGTTCTGTTTACCTGTAAGTGCACTTGACTGTCCATGTTTTCACACTGAGTTTTTAATAGTTAACTAAAATGAGACTTACCCCTTCTTCTGACCATCAATGTTCAAAATCTACAAAAACATGAGTATTGGTTCTCAACAGCATTAGAATTTTCTTTGGGTAAATATTGAAAAAAATCTACAATTTATTAAAGTATGCAAAACCCAGGGGGTGAACAGTCCTTATAATGGCACTGTAAGGCATTGCTGATAGAGGAAGCAGAAAACCAGGGGCTGAGAAGCAGAGGAATTAAACTGTTTATTTGTATAGCACTTAATCAGTCTCAAAAGGCTTCACAGCGCCCACACTATGGTGCAATAAATGAGAATTATGTTCAAGGAGAGCAATGGAAAAAAACACCTACAAATCACCACAAAGGAAAAACAGAAGACTCAAGAGTCTGTTTGTATTAATCAACACTTTGCATTTATGATTGACAGAGATGAACTGGACTTACTGTTGTTTTTTTTTGTTCCCCTTAAGCCTGAAGAAATCGACGTGTTAATAGGAAAGGACCGCGAGGGATTCTTCACAAGTGGGCTGACCTTAGGCAATAAAAAGTGCTCCGTAATCAGAGACAGCCTCACAGTTGACGGCGACTGGACAATGGACATCCGGACAAAGAGTCAAGGAGGAGAGCCAACATACAACGTTACTGTAGGCAGAGCCGGCAAAGGTGAGCACCGTGTTCAGTGTTGTTGTTAATCGCAAACATTTTAGTAGTGATCGTGGCAGCGTAGCCTGCTTTGATATAGTGCCTTTAGTTTAGTTACACTTATAAAACCTCTGTGTTGTCCATGCATGTGGGATAGATCTTGAATGCACCTTTCCTCAATATATGACGTACACAGGTGTTAAAATGTCTGTGAATCACAGGGTATTACCTGTGAATGTTATCTGATTATAATGGGGGAACAACTGGGTCCAAGATAAATGTAATCTGTAGGAATATGAAGTTTGTTTTAGAGCTAGGAGGCAAGTTCATATCACAAAGCTCATTGGGTCAAGGCAAAAGGGAAACTCCCTTAAAGTCTGGGTAAAGTACAAATAAATGTTTTCTGAGTTTGTCAAACTACTGAAAAATGTGTGTGAACTACGTAGCCAAATTTGAACAATAAAAAAACAAACTAGAATTTTTTTTTTTTTAAAAAAAGCAGTATTCTCTGCTCTGAAATGCTGTGGGCGTGTATGCTGCAGGCCAGTGTTGACAGTCTATATGGTGGCAACATTGATGTATTTCACCAAGGAGCCTAAGCAGTCAATGTGACCTTTGTGTGACAAAGTGAAAAAGCAGCATTCCGAGAAAGTCATTAATAACTTTAAGAAACCTTGCGTACAATAGTCATCAACTTTCATTTCCATTCTGTCTCTTTTTCTCTTCCCAAGAGAGAAAGTACTTCCCAAACATGCATTTTCATTAAAACTTTACTATTTAAAACTGAACTGAAAGTGAACCTTACTTATGCTCTCTTCAAAGCCAGACTCTGATACTGAGGTTTTTTAACGGAAATGCATGTTTGGGAAGCACTGGGCTTATACGGTACGAGTTGTGTGAGAGTTTGTAAACACATGTCTGTAGTTATAGCTTGAGTAATAGATTTACAAATGGTCATTTTGTGGATGAGGTATTCCTTTAATACAGGTTTCGATACACTAGGCCTGTATTCACTGTATTTGTCACAGCAGTCAAATTCAAGTGCTGAACAGCTGCAGTTTTCAGCCGGGAAAAGAGGCTTTGGATGTGAGTTGCTGGTCCAAGTTGCCTTATTGAAGTAACACCAGCAACTGTCCGACTAATGAGAATTTGGAAGGACAAGAGCACATCGACCAGAAATTTCAGCACTATAATACACACGGCCTGCAGGTATTAATAATAGCTAGCTAGCAGTGATGCACAGGTCAACCTACAACCCACGACTCCTGTGGGTTGACCCATGGGTGGGGTGTTTCAGGTACGCTTGTTGGATAATATAGTGGATTTTAGGTAGGCGGGTTATTAAGTGACAAAACAGTGTTCTAAGTTGATAACATATAGAAACATTGTGCAATAGTCCACCTTTTTCCCTCTGTCTCTTTCAGACACACACAGCAAATTGCTTTATCTTCAGCATTGCTGTGTTCAGGGTTTCCATTATCTGGTTTTTGACTAGGAAAACCTTTTGAAGTTTGACATTAAAATCTCTCCACTCATAATGCCCAGTAAAAATATTTCCCTCTGAGAATATGTAGACCTTACGGTGTCCTAAGACCAAGCAAGCATTTCTGTCACCAATGGATCTGTGAAATATGCACCTTAGTTATGTCAAGTTAACAAACCACTGCACCTGTCAGATGTGCACTCATGCAAACAAACCAAGTAGGATATCAGCTTGTGCTTGAGATCATAGTTAACATGTAATCACTGAAAAGAGAGGAGAGAACTTGCTTCCTTTGTACTTTTTGAACAGAACAATTTTATATTGTGATATTTACTGGAAACATCATAAAATATATCCAATAGCAAGTAGATTGTTATTAGCGATTGACATTACCAAAAACTTTAAGCTCTGATTTGTTGGTCGGGTTCAAGTGATTTAACGCAAATGTTTGAGGGTTGATGGGGCCGATTGGCTCTCATAATGGGCTGGGTTTGTGCAAGTTTAGTTGGTGTTCTAACTTGCGATTAAACAGGAAAATGACTGATGCTCTTGTGTTTTTAAAGCGCAGGCAAGGAGTTATAAGAATGGCTCCAGTGCATCATTGAGCCATGATTTTAGACCCGCCCAAAATACTTTGACACAAAAATGTTGGGAAAAACTTAACTCCACAATTCAGTACTATACAGTGTTTAGCAGTGTTGTCATGATACTAGACTTTCTAACTTTGATGCACCCTCAATGATATCAATATTCATTATAAATCAATTAATATTCTATACCACAGGGCATAAAATTGTACTAAAAGTAGTGTGTAGTAAACCTAAATAATGGAGCAAGAAAGCACAGCAGGTCCCAGTGTATCACTACCTGTAGAAAATGAGTATTGAAACCATTTCAAGCCTTCGGAATAAATATGTATTGATAAGTCAATATTTTTGACGCTATTTAAGCCTGTCACTTTTCCACAATTACCCAACATGTTTAATATGTTTAGAGGCAAATGTATGATTTGACTTTACCCAGACTTTAAACTGTGATAGTCTTCCATGCTAATAGTTTTGTCAATTATATCTGTTGCAGTTTAATATTTTGGATGATTTATGTTTCAGTAGCATTGGTAAGGAAGACTAGACCTCTTTGAGATGAACTAAAAACAGTCCTGAATAATTAATTACATATCTCTCACAGTTTCCCCTCTCTGGTGTCTTATATATATGTTGTCAAAGGGTATTTTATGTTTCCTTTCTTCTGACACATTAATTGCCCCTCTGACTTGATTCCATTAGTCCGGGTTTTCACCGAACTGCCATGCACTACAGCAAGATCTATGATAAAAGTTTAATTGCATTATATCCTTTGCAGAAATGGTTGCATAATTGAAATAGATGACATTTTAATCATATTGGGGTACTGTTCACCCCTAAACTTCAGTCAGATTAAAATTATATTAGTTGGCCACAAGTTGGATGCCTTTCAACCACAACAGCAGTGAAGCTGGCATGTCATTTGTGCAGCTCTGCATAGCTGAGACACTTCACCATGAAGGTCATGACTCACTCACAGATCTCTATTTGAAGGCTAATTTATTTAAAATGTGTAAAGCAAATATGTAAAAAAAAAAATTAACGTAATTTCTGGGCAGTCCTTGCACTTGAAAATTATGACCTGATATATAAGCTGTATGAAATATTTTGAGAATGAAAGCCATAGATGCCTATAGCTTAAAATACACTTAACTGTCAAGAGGGTAACACTTAATATTTTGAAGGAGGCAACAGCTCTTTACAACAGCAACGGTTAATTTGTTGTTACTAATTTTTGTTTGACACAAAGACCAGTTAAGTCCCTTTTTAGGGGCTTGCCTAAGAGTTGTGCCGGTTTTCATGTTTCCTGTATGGGCCCCGATGCCCTATCCTCCCACTATTCCCAGACATTACGAAAACTTGCAGGTAACAGGGCCCGATTCTCCACATACTGAGCCCACTTTAGTGGCTGGGATTTCCTAAGAACTCTCTGAACTGCATGTGTCTTCCCCTTTCCTGGTTAACACACTCCCTACCCTCAACAGTCTGAATCTGTTCCCCTGCTCACATGCTTCCACTCTGTTTCTGGTAAAATACTTACTCAGGCACTTCAGGGCTCTTACATGTATTGAGGAGAGGTACCACAAGCATGCTGCTGTATCTGCATGTGTGCCGCATTAGACATGGTTGTTAGTATCCAGTAGAAGCTTCACTTTCCTTTTCTTTGCTGCTGGCATGGTGTGGATTAATTACAGGTGAAACAAAGACTAGTCTCCAAGTGGAGTGCAGTAAACTTGGAAGAACCGAGAGGGAGATGAACACCAAGCCAATTGAGTTAGTATCGCATCCAAACAATACCTGGTGTCTTGTTGAGCTAAAATTGGAAAGAAGCTGATTTGGCAGCCACGTGGGTGTGTATTCTTAAACACATTCATGCAAAAGTAAATTCAATGCACAACTGCTTTTCCTTTTAAAAGCAGCAAAGTATATTCAGGCTAGGGCTGAACGATATTCTAAAAAAATATGGCGATTATTGATGATGCAAGTATTTCTGGGGTCTGTTCCCTTATGTTTGGAATAGGGATGTCAGTTTTGGTTAATTATGCTTTGGTTAGTCGGACACCCATTACCTGGGATGTGACAGGTTAATTTTCAAAGTGGGGCTTTCCTTTTAGTCCAGCGCTTCATTGACTGAGTCAGCTTTAGCGCCACATTTCAAAGTGCCATCCATGTACATGTTGTACAATTTTAATGTTTTGTGATGTAAATGTCTCACCTTGTTTTTGTTGTTGGCTTTGCCATCAGGCAGGCAGCTAGCCACGTTAACATGTGGAAACGTAGTGCCCACTGCTCACCGTTGAAGTCTCCATTGGTCAGCTAGCCACTTTGAGCGATTACCACTGGTAACGGTGTCCCAACCCATGGTGGGTGGTGTAACATTGTTGCTGCAGAAACATTGTGCCCAACCTCTGGTCTCCCCCCAGGTCGCCCTGGTTAGTGTGTGGATTAATTCTGAGTTGTAAATCTTCTTTGACATTGATGTTGGCACCAGTAGCCATGCTGATGCTGCTAACCGTGCTCACTAGGGTGACTTGGGGGGAGACCGGACAGTGGGCACAATGTTTTTGTGGCAATGCTGTCCCGTCAAATGAGTGGTGTGGCTAATACACTCCCACTCGTGAGCAATACAGAGCAGCGGCAGCTAGCTAACCAGTGTAGCATGAACATCTTATTAGCTTTTGTTGTGATACAGTTTAGTTCTAGTGCTACCACTGAACTGAAGAGTAGCAAAATTAACCAGTAGGCCAACATGCGTTAAAAAAAAAAACAATCCCAGGAGGTTAACTGATTGATGGTTAACCATTGACATCGTTAGTCTGGAATATGATTTGTAGGCCCAGGCATCTGTGTAGCACAACAGTGGCTTATTTATAATGGTATGTTGTAACACATTTTACTTTTTGTAGCCCCTGAGATTTGGATGTTGCACTTAGCTGTGTTGCAGTTTCCATTAATTGTTCAGCCCTAATTCAGGCATTGGCACTGAGATGCAGTGATGCCTGCCTAAACATGACCTTTATAAAAATGTGGATAGCATAACTCAATTAGGCATACTTTCAAATTGAGACTTGGTTTGGCACCAATCCAATGCTGATCCTTACCATGAGGCCAGAGCATGATCATGTGGAAAACTGGTTCCTTTTTAATCACCAGGTCATGACAACTCTCACATTGCTTTCACTCTCAATGTAAGTCACCAGACGTTAAAGAGAAGTAAACACTGGAGCAATGACTTGGTCATCACAAGTTTATAGACTGACCAGCAGCTTTGCATGCGTCCTCTACATTTATTCTCCCGCTGTACTCACTCTGTCCTGTAATGTGTGATGTCTTTGTTGTTTCACCACCAGCAGCACTGATAAGAAAATGAATGTTTAGGCTCAACACAGCCTTCAGACCAAAGCGCCGCTATGGTTTTTGTGCCATTGTCCTCCTCTGTAGCTGTCTTGTCTGCCTGCTGCTTTTGGCTCTGTGCTCCTCTCTTTTCACTTGTGTGATCTCCGCACCTTCTCTAAATGTCCCTTCTCTGTCTCTTTTCTTTCAGTCTTGGTCTTGGTAATGGGCAAAGAAGGGGTCCATGGAGGCGGATTGAATAAGAAGGCATACTCGATGGCAAAATACTTGAGGGATTCAGGGTTTTAGTTTAGTTTTGACGTAGCTTATGCGGTGTAGTTGAGGGAGAGAAAAAGAAAACAAATGAAAAGGAAAACAAAAATCATAAAACACTGAAAAATGGACCAAAAAAATAACCCCCCAAATTACTGTCAAGCCCATGTTTCCCCTCAAACAGTCCCATTAAACAAAATCCCAGCATCATTTCTATCAAAGCGCAGGGTTCAGGCTCTGTCCTCAACAATGTAGCCCCACATTTAGCAAGGCGGCAATAAAAAAATTTAAAAGTATATTATTTATTTTCCAGTCCTGCTATCACCATGTCTGTTCATTTATTTTGTTGTTTTTTTTCCTTGTGTACTCCAGCATTGGTTTTTGTCATGGGGAAGGAAGGTGTCCATGGAGGGCAGCTCAACAAGAAAGCATTTCAGATGGCTGAATACCTGAGGAAGTCCGGATACTAAAGCAGCCTGTACCCAGCCACCTAGCAGCTCACCCTTACCACCCTGTTGCATTTCACACTACTTCCAGTCCTAGTTGGTAGTTACTTTTTTTTTTTTTTTTTCTTTCTCTGCCTTCTCTCCTCCCCATTTGTTATCCCATATTTTGTTATCCTCTCCCTTCAACACACTTGCGCTGTGTACTCTTACCCCCTTAAGCACTATAAGTTGATCCATAGCAAAGACGAGCATGTTGCTAACAGGATGTCATGACAAATCTGTACTTAACCAAGACCAGCAAAACAAAACAAAAAAAATCTGGCCAAACACTCGGACAATGAAAGCTCTAGCGTCAATTTGAAGTAGATATTTCTTTTTCTTTCTGTCATAGTGCCCATTACTTAATCCCTCCCGAACCGATCATACACACTCCCTCCCTGAGCAGCCGATGCCTTTGGAGCACTTGAGCGGTAACCAAGCTCGTCATGTCTTCCTCTTTAATTTCCCCCGTCATGTCCGGGAGGGCAGACTGCGTGCATATGGCAGTCCACTGTTTCTGTCTCACGCCCACACACTACTGCCCACCCTCCCCCTCCTTCTCGCACTTCCTCCTGCCAAAATGTTTAGTTCCTCCCCCTTACCCTGTTTCCCCATCCTGTTTGCCCAAAACAGGTGACAGTACAAACCTCACAGGAGATTCTCCTCTTCATCAAACACTCAACCAACCAGTCCCCTAACCCCCTCTCCTTTCAGATCCACTACTTTGTCCTGAATACATTTTCTAAAAGGGGGGAAGGTGTGTTTGGGGGGTGCTCAGATGGGCTCAGGATTCGCAAGCGTTGGTGTCGTCCAGATGCTGGTAGCCTCTCCTCCCGCCACTCACTCCCCCGACTACACGAAAACCCCATGGACATTCCACAGTAACAATGGCTCAGGCACTTAATACTGTTTTTGTTTGCCAGCTCCTGTAATATATTTTCTTTTCTTTTTTTTTTCTTTTCTTTTTTTTTGAAAGGCTGCCATTTTTGGACAGTAGATATCCCAGCATATAACCATCTGGAGCGTGTCCAGTTTAATTTTTTTTTTCTTTTTATAGGACCAAGTGTAGTCGAAGCTCGGGTGTTTATACAATTGCTCTAAAACATGTGAAGGATGACCGCTAACTTTTTTGATGAAGGAAAACGCTAACCAGACAGTAACACTTATCATGGTTAAAAAAATATGAAGCTACAGGGGAGGTAAGGGTGGGAGTATTTGAAGAAAATTCTCACTTCATTGTTTTTTTTTTTTTCTTTTCTTTTATTGTTTAGAAAAGAAACGACTGCATTTGTACAAACCCATGCTGTGTTGACAACTACAAAACTGTGGAATAAATTGCCTTTTACTCTATAGTCAGCTGAGCTCTGGGGTATCACATGGTCTGTCCACGCTCAGTACTGCTAACTGTAACGTCCAACTGAAAAAAAAAACACTTACAAAAGTAGAAATGACACTCAATGGGAGATGGGATTGGTTGGAACAAAGACGCTTCTGGTTGTCTTGTTGAAACTTAACTGCAGAACCTGTGTATCCTGTGCCATAAATATAGAGAGATCTGTTGCTGTTGTAAGATGGATTTTACCCACTGTCCACTAAAGAGTCATTTCATTGGCACTTTTTTTTTCTTTTTTTTAGCTTCAGCTCCACTGTTTAGGCCTTGTGGGATATGTGTACTCATAAAAAAAAAACCTGTTTCAAGTCCTGTTTGCTGATTTATGTTCATTTCCTTTTTCCTCACCACTTTTTTTTCTTACATCTGGGATACAGTCTCTTTAATGCATCTGATTTCATATGCATAAACCAAGAAATGCCATAAATTGATTTATCACCTTGTTTACAGACAGATCAAATAAATTTATTCCAACCAGATCAATGTTTGCTGTCCTTTATCACACTGAACGCTGCCTCTCTTTCAAAGGAATATTTTGCCAAGAGTCAGATGAGAATATGGATACCATACTTGTGTATGTTCGCTGAACATGAAGCTGCAGCCGGTTAGCTTAGCACAAACTGCTCGCCTGGCTCTTTCCAAAAAGCCAACAGCAAGTCTTCTCACGACGTGGATTAAGGCTTCTTATCAAACTAAAGACAAAATGTTAAAGTTTCTCAAAACTGGATCACCAACGAGTTTGCATGAGTAATAATTTGAGCCATCTGAAGGTTTACAGAGCAGTGCAGTTTCTCAGCCCCGTCAGTAATCCTGTTTAACGAGACAGGCCTCAGGACAAAAACTTATTATTCCCAAAGTCACATTTATTTATTTATAGCTGATTTGAGTCATAGAACAAAGAACACTACAAACTATTTCAGTTTGTGAGCTGTTTAATGTCAAGACTGAACTTTAAAGCTCAATTTACAAACACCCTTATATCAATCTCAACCTGAGGGGTTTTCAAGTAGCTGTTCTGAAGCTATCAATCATCTCAACTTTAAAAGCCTGCATAGACAGAATCTTCATAAGAAAAATGGTAATTTGAACATCTGCATTCCCATGGCAACCGGGCAAACCATCTGCGTTCCTGTCAACCTTGACACTTAAAAAATAGTGAGGATTTGGAAACTAAAGTGGAGGGTCTGGGGGTACTCCACACTTTGTTTCCTGCACTTAAAATTAAATGAAAATTAAGGACACTAACGTAATTTTAAGTACTTTTAATCATACTTTGGATTCTCAGGAAAGATTTCACCCTTCTGGCATAAACTAATAGTTGCAACCTCCATGCTGAATGGAAAAATCAACGTAGTTTATACAAAATGTGTGCCTTTTATAAAAATGTTTCCTCAAGGAATGAGAATTATTCTTCCCAGGATGTCTAAAATTTGCTTGAGTATATCTGTCTCTTAGTCCCCAGCATGTGAGAGATGGAGAGCACAAAGTGCCATCAGCTATCTTCCGGGCCATGTGAAAATAAGCGTAGATTTTGGGGGTGGACACGGGGACATCTCCCCCTCAATATTTAGAATATGCATTTGTCCCAACCCCCTTCTTACCACATTAAAAACATTAAAAGTAGCAGAGGACTTTCACTCTGACAAAATTAAAGTAATTTACACCAAAAATTGTTGCAGAAAATGCACAAAATGGAGCATTAAAAAAAAAATCACCAAAATGCGGAAGATCCCCAGCCCCCCATTTCAAATGTTTCCCTCTCAGTATTGAAACAGACATACCTTGTCATGCTAGGAAACTTTTTAGAGGCTATTTTTAACTGTATTTTTGGGTGAAAAAAAGGACAGAGTTGCAGGCTTGGGTTATACGTGCGAGAAATTGTGACCCTGGGAGGAAACCTTGAGAGGGCAGTGAAAATCGGGAGAGCTGGCAAGTGTAACAATCTGCTGATTTAGGATCATGTGATATTGAAAGTTCCAGAAAATCTACTGAACAGACCCTGAGGTGAGACTGCTTCATCAACTGTTAGCATTTATTATTGAGTCTATCATTTTAATTATGTTGTAGAGTGTTAAATGAAAGAATAGGAAATTGAGAAATAGTAAATGACGTGACAGAGGTTCCTGTCAGACACTCACCAGGGAGGTTGTGGTCCATGGGTGGCACTTAAAACCCTCCGCCCTCACCGGAAAACCCTCATCTTGGGGTAAAATTGCACTCTTGAACAGAGAAATTAGTGACAGAAATGTAGAGGCCCCGTAATTTCCACTTACTAATGAGCCATGCCAACTAATACAGGCTGATTTGTATCAGATAATCAGCTCATTACACTGCTCAGGTTTACTGGAGTTTTCTTGTTAAGGCCTCAGATGAACGCTGCGGCTACATGTTGAGACAAAATGTGCTGACACAAGGCTATTTTACATCACATTATCAGTGTCATGAAAACAGTAAATTTTAATTATTCACCATGAAAATTTTCCTCGTCAAGTGTCATTTTATTGAAGTGAATTCATATTGAGAAGAGACATACATGAGCAGGAAAACACTAACAAGACAAAATACATCAACTGAAAAAGGCAACAGGTTTAATGAACAAAAAAAAAATCAAGCCATGTTATGAAAACAAAAGATTATTTACTATAAACTGTATTAAAATGAGATAAGGTCAGTTAAATGTGTATTACAAGGCCCATCAACCAATAACTGCGTGTGTTAAATGGAGTGACAGGTCCGGAGCAGCCGAAAGAAGTTTACCACAGGCAGCGTGGACATCGTTTCCACTCGAGTGTCCCTCCACGCTTTTCACGTGGCGTCACATGTAGAGCACATTCTTCGCTTTCGAATGTGATTCTCAAACTGGTTTGGCTTGAGTTTGTCTTAGTGTGAACCGTTGTAACAGATAAACCATGGCACAAGACACAGACAGGAGTGCCTAGGCTCCTGCGTACATCAGGCTAGAAAATAAATTGGCAAAACCATATTGCTGTGGCTTTAAATGTTTCTATACTTGCTGAATGTTAGTTTCATTTTTACAAAAAGGGTGCTGCATAGGAGTGTCAGTGTAGCGCAGACATCTATGTACAGTCATGAAACGTCCTTGTCGTCTGGAACATGTAGGATAGGAGATACTCAAAGGTAAAGAAGAAGTAACTTAATGTGATTTATACTTTTATATATACACAGTACTTTTACTGAACAAGTGTGATCTTGTGTCTGGGACTTTTCCAGTCATGTATCATCCTTTTATTAGGACTAAATAGAGTACAGTATAAAAGCCTACTGTACGTCAGTGTCGCTAATCCAGTCAAATCAGCCGTCGGCCCCCAAGATATGCTACTGACGCTCTGTCACACAGTTGGAAATCAGCACTTTCGCCATAAATCATGTTAAAAATAAAACTTAAGATTTGTTTTTTAACTTGTAAAGAGGATACATTACAACGTCTTGTAAGCAGTGACAGAAAAACTTTAAAGATGAATCTGTTTTCGTGACCCCCCCTCCCCCAACGAAAGTCTCTGCAGCTGTGAGGTCGGGGAGGGCGGGGATTCAGCGACCAACCGGCAGTCAAGTCAAGCTCGGGGCAGGTCGTGCTCGTGGCCTTCAGAGCAGGGCTGCTGCATCTGCACCACCACAGTCTCCACGGTGACCTCCTCCTCGCTGTCGCTGCTGTCCAGCTCGTCGTCCTCGTAGTCGGAGGACTCCTGGTCCTGCTCCGAGCGCGACGCTCCCGACATGGTGCCAAAGGAGTGGGCGCTGGTGGAGGCCAGGGAGCGCAGCAGTGGGGTGCTCTCCGACGCCTCCTCGTTCTCGTCGGGGCCGCTCTCCCCTTCATCCGAGTCAGAGTCGGAGTCGCCGTGCGAGGGTACCACTTTCTGCTTGCACACCGGACAGGTCTTCTTAGTTTTGGTCAGCCAGGGGTCCACACACTTACTGTGGTAGGCTGCGGACAACAGAGGTAATTCGTTAATCATTCTGTTTACGCTTGAACAGACACCATGTTTTCTCATACTTGAAGGATAAATCCAGGCATTCATTTTTCTTATTGTCAACAGATTCAATGGAAAGACCAAAACTAACATTGTTTAAACAGCGTGCAGTGACTGTGCTGCGTAATTCTGTTTAAAAGGTACGATAAGGGAATGGGGGGACAGAGTTGTCTTGCCTATCAGGTGGCAGCGGAGGTAGTAACAATGGCAAATCAACATCTGCGTAAAAGGGGCAACCGGAAGAACAGGACGAGTGTAATGTTTTAAAGACGTGTTATGTTTGCGACCTACCACTGGGAGATTTTAAAAGCAGTTAGCAGCTAACTCAAAGAAGAAGAACAGCAACTAAAAATGTCTGTAACCTGGGGAGAGAACAGGGGCCGGAAGCTCCTTACTCTCTAAGCAGAGGGCGAGATCAGCCGCCATATAGCAGGGATGGTAAATGATTGTTCACGTCATTTAAAAAGCGCTGCTGACACGTATGTTATATGTCACACTAGAAGTCTACGCTGTAGTGTAACACGTTATGCTCATCACGCCTCGTTTGCTTCCAGAAGGCCAGCATGTTGTCTACAATCATCAGGCCCCCAGGAATACTGCTAAACCAAGCTTCCGATTTTTTTCCTAGTGGCCACTGGCGGTATTGCAGCAAAAAAAATCCCCAGAGGCCCAAAAGCATTTTACCCATAGGCCTTCATTCTAAAAGAGACATCCTGTAAAACTGTTGACAGGACACCTTGGACTGCAAACAAGGTCAATTATGACTTGTTTATTATGAATTATGATCCTTGGACATTTTGTATTTGCAAAACATTCCTTAAGCTGAGAAAAGCGATGTAAAAATCTGTGACATCGCCACAATGTAAAAGCCAATGAGCTGATCGGGAACTCGCGGGTGGAGCCAATGGGAGAAACACTACTGTGGAGATAAACACACAAGCTTGTAGGGCTGCCCCCTACTAAGAATTTTCCTAGTCGTCCAAAAGTTGTCATTTACGGGCCATTAGTCAACTAGTTGCCCGCATGTTTACGATATTAATGTAATTATTAAATTACATATTTTGGGCGGGGCAACACAATGGAACACAAATACATATTAGTGACCTTTGTTTTTTCGCTTCATTAGGAAGATATGGGCTTGTTAGTTTTGGTCTTTTCATGGGATTTGTTGACAAAAACAAAACATATGTTTATAAGGAATATGAGAGAACAGGAGTGATGAGGGGGAAAGTAAGTTTGGATTTTATAAACCAAGAAGGCTTCACATCCTAAAATAAGATTTCATGTAAAGCATTTTATTTTGTGTTACATTCCTAAGACAAGTTAATGGTTCATGTTAAAACTCACCGTGAGAACACGGAAGGACTCGGAGTTTGTCACCTTCTTCATATTCGTCCAGGCAGATGGCGCACACATCATAGTTGTCCCCTGTGTACAAAGAGACGAGACATAAATCCTCTGACTGCTTTAAACTGAACACATTTTACGTATTGGCTGGTGGACGTGCATTGTTGTCAGATGTGACGCAGGTTTGGGAAACAGGGTGTGAGTGTGTGTTCAGTTTATTACTAGTGCACTAAGATTAATTGTTTTTCATGTTTTCCTGAAGGTCACTGACGTCAGGGGGGTCCATGACGTGTTTGGCAATTAGGAACTCCCGCTGCTTCACGACCCTAATTTCCTTCATTTCCCTAAATTGTGTCACTTTTCCAAATATGTCCCGGTATCCACCCGTCCAATCCCCGGCCTGCAGGGAGAATCACTGCTAAACCACCAGCGCTGCATTTTTCTGACGTTACAGGAGGTGCAAAGTCTCTCTGTGCACTAAAAGCTCAGGAATTTATCAACGCACTCCCTTTCAAATTCCACAGCGTTCTTCTCATTTTCCTTCCCTTCCTTTTCTCTGCCGGGGCTGCAGGGAGGGAGGGAGGGGGGGAGCAGGGCTCTGGGTCGGTGTGTTTATGTAAGCTCTAAATGAGCATGTTTTCCCCGACTGGGCTCTCTGTGTCCGTGCCAAGGCTGCATGTGACCGTATAAGGATGGGGAGTCACATCGACCAGGGCCCCCCTCCTCCTCCTCCTTCTCCTCCTCTTCCTTTGCTCTCTGAGCGTCAGCAACTTCAACTCAAGGCAGTATTTTCAGCTCTGCTCCCTCTTCCTCTTCACACTTATAACTCTGGTTCTTCCTCTCCAAAACTTCAACCTCACTATCATCCCCAACACTTGTCCTTTCTTTTAACATAATCCCAAGCAAGCCTCCATCTTTTCCTCTCTTCCTCACTCTCCCAGGCCGGTGCTGGACGGCCGGGGTTGAGGGAGAGGGAAGGTTTGTGCAGGCTTGGATCCAGCGTACACTCAGGAAATGCTGAACTGTGGCACTGAGCTATTCTAAGTGAAGCAGAGAGAAAAGGTTCAGTGGCTTTCTGAACTCAGAGACGGCTCTGAGGAGATAATGAACAAGGCTCTATTGTTGTCTTTTTAAAACTTGGTGATGCAGCAGCATCACTAAAATGAATTAATACAAGGGCGGGAAACACCGGCGGTCACATGATCGGACAACAAACCCGCAGGTTGGCAAAAGGTTATCAGCCCCGCAATTTGTAATAAACAGCCATCACAGTTCACTGACCAACTTCACGGTTAAACTTTGCCTTACAGCCTTTACACATGTGAGCACATTACAGAACTACACATAACACACCTACATCCTGTCGTCAACACCTACGTGAGCTGCTCCCCCATCCTCTCGTATCCCCTCTCTCTCATCCTCTCAGAAAATGACTGAACTGACTCTTTATAAAGTCGTCTCCTCCTCTCCTCATGTGCTACCGCGGCTCATTTTGTTATGTTGCATTGCTCATGGACAAACTGAAACTTACACTGTACTTGACACATTTACTCTAAAGTCCTCCTCTGCTCTGATCACTAACGTCTTCCTGCTCAGAGTGCGAGCACCATCACTCTCTCTGTCGCTCAACCACATGCACACAACACACTGAGGCGCTACAGGACGGTTGCCTGCCAACAGCCTGTAACTGGTCCAAAAGTCTGATCATTCCAAAATAATGCTTTCACACTACAAATGAACCGGACTATGGTTCAGTTTGATTCAGACCGAGACCACCTCTTTGCATCAGACCAAGGTTTGGCTGTATGAGCTGGGGGAAGGTTTCAAACCTGTTTTGGATCAAACTGAAAAGTCGGAAAGTCTGGACCAAACGCGGCAGGTGTGAAAGGGCTCTTAGTGTTCTTGCGGTTTTGTTGTGAAAAGCTTCAGGTTTGGGTTTAGATCTTTTCAAATGTCATTGATACAAAAAAATCTCTCTTTTGTCTCTGACTGTGCAAATCATCGCCACCCATTTGTGAAATGAGTCGCAAGAAGATGCACATTGTCCAGTGGAAAGAGCGAAAGAAAAAGAGTGTAGCTAATGCGTTACATTAGCCTGGCGAGCTAACACCTGGTCACAACTTTGGAGGTACTCTTTATTTTCAGATCTTAAAGACATGGGTAAATGGTAAATAGAATGCACTTATACAGCGCTTTTCTAGTCTACTGCTTTTACACTACATGTCACATTCACCCATTCACACACGGTCACACACTGGTGGCCATACATGCCGCTTGCAACTCAGTAACTATTCACACGCTCTCACACACTGATGGAACAGCCATTGGGAGCTATTTGGGGTTCGGTGTCTTGCCCAAGGATGCTTCGACACGTGGAGGAGCTGAGGATTGAACGGCCGGTCTTCCGAATGGTGGACGACCCACTGTCAATGGTATGAGCGGAGTTCATTTGGCAACTGACTTTGTTGGTCCACTAACTTAATACTTAACCCACAAAATGACCAATTGTAAATCAGTTAGTCATGTCCTGTTACCTTAAATTTGTGAAGAACGCTTTGTTTTTCTCGCATGCCTCCAAGGAAAGCTGCCAACATATTGATTTGTTGATTGATTGGGGACCACATTTAACAACAGACAAAAAAATACAAGACATCTCTTTACAAACTCTCACTTTGGAGGCTTGTGAGAAAAACGAGGTTTTCGTCATGATTCCAAGGTAACACAGCACGTCTAATTGATTTACAAGTGGTCATTTTGTGGGTGAAGTACTCCTTTAAAGTTTAGTGGTTTAAATTAATCTGACTAAACTGTTGGCTTGTTTACAATTTGATCATCTGACAGCTTGTGTCTTTATTTGTCCAGTTGTAGCGATGGTACCATGTGCCCAGATTTCAGCAATGTCTTTGCTGAGTACAATGCTATCATAACTGATTAAATCATGGCCAAAGCTACATAAATTACTAGAGTAGTAATAAGCCTGAATTATCCTTTAACTCTTAACTCCACATAGTTATTTTTAAATACAGTAAAAAGAATTAAACTCTAAAGCCTGTGAGATGACTCAAAGCAGCCCAGGACTCTGTCCAGTGAGTGAGCGTTCTGCAGCAGAACATAATTCACAGCCTGATCCACTCATCCCCCCTCACGGAACAAATTACACCACTCCTGCTGATCAAAGAGCCCGCTGTGGACGTTACCCACTCCTCATGTCTAGGCGCTCCCACCAGGAATCAGCTTCAGTAATGTCATTACTGTGACCTGCACATGTGAGCTGAGATTCGTGAGTCTCACAGGTACAGTACGTGTGTCCAGAGCAAGTGTTGCAAGAGAAAAATGCAATAACAATAAAATGTTTTAGAGAGAATTAGGCAAATTTTAAAAACATGTATTAATTAAGGTTGTGTAAGCAATTCTGGAGGATGACATTTGATTGTTGAGTCTCATTCCAAGGTCGTCAAATACAGATGTTTTGGGTTGGTATTCAGACCAAACCATCAATCAAAAGCGTCCATGTTTGATGAGCTGGGAATAAACTGTCTTTCTCTACAATCACCTGCTCCACCTTTAAATAAATGCTCAGCAACACCAAGACATGTGAAAAACAACTAAATAAAACCATTCTTACCAAAGTGTTTGCTGAGGTGACAGACACAAGTCTTAATATATTGTGTGTTTTCAGTTGAGTCAGCTTTGAATTTGGCCGATCCAAAACATCTAGTTCAAGATTTTGGCAATGTGCACACTTTTCAATTGCTGGGAATCCCTTACATTTACGTTTTGGGGCCAGTAGCACATCTTAAAAGGACTCTTGAGCCAGTGCAGCTCTTCTCCCCTCTATTTTTCATTAATCGGTTCGCCTGCCAGCATTCCTGGCTCTCAGAGGAACCACGCTGTCCTACTGAACTTCAGATGAGCAGCGAATGTGCGTAGCAGAACGAGAGCGAGCGAGCGGATGAAAGAGAGGGTGACAGAATAACCGAGTTAGAAAAAAAAAAAAAAAAAAAAAAAGAAGCCTCTGCACGGTTCGACACTGGTTGAGCCAACCAGACAAGGGCAACTGGCACTGAGGCCAGTGAACTGAGAGACAGAGAGAGCTCCTCTGTACTGACATCAACATGCCTCACACACCGATGGCTGAGACACTGCAGCTGCTCTGTTCAGAGTGTGTGTGTGTGTGTGTGTGTGCGCTCAGCTCCCTGCCTATGGTTTGGAAGCGGAAAGCCGTGGAGGGGAGGGGTGATGTGACTCATCATACGCAAGGAGGGATCAGACTGGATGTCAGGGGTCAGAGGGAGAGTCCAGCCTCTCTCAGTCTAATGAAGGGTCTAAAACAATCCCCCCCCCTCATTTCCTCAACCAGTTTACAGTTAACTATGAGCCTGTGTGTCGTCAGTTTCTGGCTTTGACGTCTGTTAGACGACGGTTGCTGGTGAAACTCGCCACCCAGAGGGCCAAAACTCACTGTCAAACGTCAGGCTTTCAGCCTAAGTGGGGATGACGCAAGGCTCTGCAATAAAACCAGAGCGCAAGTCAAGCTAATGGCAGAGCGACGCTGCACGCTGACAGCTGTGGCAGCTGGTATTACATAATCCTGTACATTGACATAGATCTTATGTTGCATGCTGCTGCTCAGACTGGTATTGTGCACTAATTACACGGGTACCATGGTTTTCATTAAGGCATTGTGCACCGTCCATACAGACACCCTTTGTGTCAGCTGCTATTCATTTCAGCCTGTGCACTCCCTTTTCCATACGTGCAGGTCTGACATTATCCAATGCCTACCAAATCTATACATGAATTGTCAGGTGGCTAAATATAATAAAAAAAACATCACCAGCGAATATTAAAGGTATAAATGTAACAGCAACAGCAGCAACAAGAAACATGTGAAAAGGATGTGAAAAAACAACTCGACAGGAGCACGTCTGACAAAGTGTTTGCAGAGTGAATAGATAGATGTCGGAGTGTGCCAGTCTGAGCTCCTCTGCCAGAGATGGTAGATGGTGGGCTGATACACTCATCAGCAGAAAGGCATCCTGCCAGCACAGCAACGGCTGAGGCTGTGGCTGATCAGCTGGTTAACATCTTCCCGAGGTGACTTCACTTACCCAGAAAAGACTTCGCACCATGCTGCATCTATAAACTCTCCTGCCTCTGAAACGAACCAGTGCAGTACAGTGGTATCTGAATAACAGACTGTAAAGAGAGGCACTGAAGTGGTCTCTGTAAGGCCGCTTATTGGTTTATAATGGGAAGTTTTGATGCATGGATTTAGGTTTACCCACTGCTGCCATAGGGGTTGATACTCTTTGCCGATATCCGATATGCCAACATGTAACAACTCATTTGACTGATACCAAGGTTGATATATACACTTTTTTCCCTACCTAATTTTAGTGATCATGAAGTCCCTTCTGTAGTGGAATTAATATCATATTATGCAGCATACTCTTAATGTGATGGCCCAAAACAGGAAAAAGCATGTTGGTCTATTCCATTTAATTCTGAAGTCAATATCAGCCGATACAGACGATGTGCAGACGTTATCGTACATCCCAAAAAAATATATAATAAACATAATAAACTGATGCTACAGAGGGAGATAATGAGAAAGCAAAGTCTGCTGAAGCAAAGCCATGATGTCACCTCAGGCAAATGACTACAGCACCCTTCAACAAGCTAATGACCCAGAGGCAGAGTTGGACACCTATATCAGAGCGCTCAGTTCAACGTCTGCCCGGTTAGCATGAGCTAACACTGCAGTAGCGGCTAACATCCAACTAGGGTTGCAACTGTATGAATAAAAACAGGATTTTTTTAGCTGAACAAATACTTCATTTTAACTGGAACCATTTTTTTAAATGGAGGAATGTGTAAAAAAGTCTGACAAGAAGTCATGAAGGAGAAGAATTTTTTCCGTCTGGTTGCATTTTTTTTAAATACAGTAGACAAGCAAATGTACACAGTAATTTTCAAACCAAGATATATGGTTTTACGGTATACCGCTGCAACCCTACATCCAACACAGAGCCGTTTAACGGTCCCAACAAACTCACACCGAGACTAGAGTGGCTTGACCCGTCAGGTAATGTTAGCTGTTTGATGCAAGCAGTTAGCCCAGTCACTGTGTGGGTCATGTGGACTTATGTTGAGCTCACACTCCCGCAGTAGTAGTATCATTATAAAAAGAGACAGAAAGTAAATATCAAATATTTCAAATATCAAAAAGAAAATGTTATGTTACCTCTCCCCCTACTTGTCGTTTTATCGGTAATGATCGGTTAACGGTCACAATTTTTTTTAAATTATAATCCCTACGTTTAAATTGAGCAATATAGACAGACATGAGAAAAAGTGAAATAAACTATTTAAGTTCACTGCCACTAAAAATGTTTTGTCACTGTATTTCAAGAGAAGTTAGGAGTCTCCTCTGGGACTTCAGTCTGGTTCTTGGAGCCAGCACCTAGTGGCCACTGTGGAAACTGCAGCTTCAAACATTTGCACAGTGGCTCCACCGTGCAAAGCTGCGGACTGCAGCTTTAACAGCAACACTAACACAGCAGCATCACAGTGTTCCTGTTCACTGTGGCTGCATCTGCTCAAAGCCCCCAGAGTCCAAGCTCAGCATTATCTGTTGCAGCAGAGGCCAAGGGCGCCATTAGGCATCCTTCCCACTCTGTGTAGCACAAGCACACACACCCACACACACCCCCACACACACACACACACACACACACCACACACACTGCCCAAAAACTTCTCGATGGGGCTTGGAACAGCAGCGAGTCTTGAGTGTCACAGTGACTTGTGTGGCACTGAGCGGTTTCTAAAAAATGCTACAGCTGAAAAATCCTCATGTGTCACAACATGAGGCTTATAAGGAAAAAACAATCATCATGACCACTGGCGTCCTGATGAGCTGATGTAACAGCAGCTTTGTGATTCTAGCTTGTCATTGTCTCTATACAGACATACAGTGAGCCTGTGGTATTATTTTGTTTCCATAAGGCCACGCCAGTCCACGTTTTAAAGACTTCTTCACTAATAACACACTGCGCTTCTATAATGTTGTCGGACTCCAGAATAAGAGGTATCGTCTTTATAATACCACACACTCTTCTTCCCTGTCAAAACCTAGTGCCAACATTAGGGCCTGTGTCCACCGAAGCGCTTTTCCTGAGGACAGCGCATTTTTAAAATTCTTTGCAATACGAGTGCTGCATATTTTTGCTACGCTACAAACACCAGCGGTGTGATGAGGCACTGAGTGCTACATGTTTGGTGTTTTTATTTCTGAGCACCAAGAGGTGAAAAATGTTCAACACTGAGTAAAACACTGCACTCGTCATTGTCACGTTCTCCTCAGCCATCCAATCACAGTGGAGAAGGGGCGGGACAAATACCACAAATACCAACCATCATATCTTACATGTACAAGTGCTGAACAACATCAACAAAAACAATGGAGAAATATCTTAATATAGTGTATATACATTAATATATCTTTCTTCTCATGAACCCACATAGACCTACGGATCTTTAGCCTTCCCTTCATTTGTAGCAACCAGATGCAACCAAACCGTCTCAGCTAAAAAAAACCCCTCTTTGGTGATTGGTGCATTTTGATGACACCTCACTAATTTGAAAAAAAAGAAAAAAAAAGAAACTATTCCTGTTATTAGAGGTCTCTCTCTGACCTGGTGTAAACACTGTCTAACACACTGCTCTGGGAAACAGAGGCAGTGTCCCACTGCTCTCAGGCCCTCCTGTTACAGCCCTCCTGTGCTCAAACCAGGGCACTCGGCTCTTTGCCAAGCTCGCTTTGCTCCAGAGTGCAGGGCTTAAAAGGTGATTAGGTAGAGATTTGGTGTCCCCTTCCTGTATAGCCAAACGCTCTGACTCAGCTGACAGGAGCGCAGACGCCGCCCTGGAGGCCGTTTCCTGGACATATGAACTCCCCAGAGCGGCCAAGGTCGACTGTAGCGGTGCCTGGTGGAAACCCTGAGTCAGAGTGGGCACAGCCACCAGAGCGCACAAACCACAGAGCCTGACGTGACAAAAACAGCTATCTGAGCAACACATGCTGCCTTTAGCTGGTGTGTTGCACGTGCATCTGTTTCTGCCAGGCGGGGGAGGAGCAGCTCGACTCATAACCCCCGCAATTAGCAGCTTTGCAAGGGGGCTACTTATCATGCACCACCCGTAGTCTATAAAGCTCCCCGGTGTCCCCCTGCACAGCTGACTGTAGTCAGGGGATTTCCAGTCTGCAACAAACAGCCGCCGCAGGAAATACAGCCGGCACGAAAACCCTCTAAATACACAGACAAAACTTATTTGACCATAGCACAAAGAGGATTTGCAAAGCAATGCTATAGCCTGTCTGACCCTTGGACTGAGAGGCAGGGTGGGGGTTTCTGGCACAACTTTACCTACTTCCAAGGTGCACGGAGAGGGGACAGACCACTAAAGAGGTCAAAACTTAAGCAACACTTGTTTATATACTGTATGTAACGACCAATAAAGTTGTTCTTTACACTGCAGGTGTTGCTGGAGTTCTGACCTCTTTTGACCCATGTACAGAGTGGACAGAGGAGGAGGCCAGAGGCAGAAAAAGCTTCACAAGTTTCCACTCAAACACTCAAAGTCACACAAATATACAGTATTTATCTCATCAATCTTACTGTCTTTACAAACCAGCGGCACATACTGTACATCCGCTCAACACGTCCAAGATGAAAACCAAAACACACTTAACTTTCAACCCCCGTCAGGCCTCTGGCATGACTGAGAGTACATTCCAAACCATCAGTCATGTGTCCGGTCTCAGCAGAGAGGAGCTCTAATCTACCACGGAGGGCTGTATGGAAAAATCAAGTCCATATTAATCCGATTAGCTCCAAGGTGCAGAGCTCCAGGGAGAGATGATGTGTCGTAATGCATTGATGACATCTTTCCTCTGGGCCAAATCATGTGAGAAAGAGCAGCGGGGTAACATTAGAGGAGGAAATACCTTCTCTAGAGGCTCTAAGGTCAAAGGTTAGATTTAGGATGAAAATGATTTTTGATCCGTCATTTAACAGCGGCTTAATGGTATTTAACATTCAGTGTAACGTGTGACATTCATTCTCCATAAAGTGAATATTGTAATTACGTTAGGGTTTAAATGACACAGTCACAGGTAAATGAGATGTTTGCCTCCGTACCTTTCTTGTACTTGTGGATGGGAAGTTTCTTCAGCTGATCTTTGCGCAGACGGCTCCTCCGAGCCCGGTGTCGATCCTGAACAAACTTTGTAATCTATGAACAGCGGGGAAAAAAAGAAAAAAGAAACATGTCAGAATCCTTTTAAAGTCAGTACGCTGAACACCCACATCTTTCTTGTCCAAGTGCTGAGTCCAAAAAGCTGTAACTGTAATTTCTGTCACATTAGGAAAAGTGTGATATCTTGTGCCCACACTGGATGGTACTGGTACCTGACGAAGAGCCAATCTGGACTCAGAGTGTGGTACTTTTCCTGATGTAACAGAGTAGTGCTCTCATTTAAAAGCAGTGGTTAACAGTGTTGCGAGTCCTCAGGAGGCAAAAATAATTCAGAATACCACCTATTTCCAATCAACTGATTTAAAGAACTACATTTTAAGTCAAATAAAACTACTGTCTGCCTTTGAATATGCTCAACAGTTTATAAGGAAAGCGAACTTTAAGTTTAAAACAAAGATTTACCTACCATGAAAACAACAATTAGGATGAGGCAGATTCCCACGATGATGAGGAAGGGGATCAGGTAGTATTCCAGCGGCAGGCTGAAGTCTGGCATGAGGACCACGTGTCCCCTAGAACAGCAAGCAGAGCCATCGTCAAGTGTTGGAAGGTGACAAAAACAACGTGCATGTAACCTCCATAGAGGCTGTGTTACGGCGTCAGTTTGTAATGGCTCATCGTTTCAGCTGCAACACTGACCACGTTTACATGCACGCTAATATTCCACTGTTATTCTGAATACGACAATATACTGAATTTGATATAGGTCAGGTAAACAGCATATTACACCAGTGCTAGCATCCCTGCACTGGCTTTCTGTCAAATACAGGATTGATTTTAAGGCTCTTTTATTTGTTTTTAAAGCCACACATGGGCTGGCACTCCCGACCGCTTAGATTCTCCGAATACTGTCTTTTAACGGTCCCATGATCGAGGCTGGTGGGTAAGGGAGATCGTGCCTTTGCAGTAGCTGCTCCAAAGCTTTGGAATAGCCTCCTGCTCCCAATAAAAACCTCTCCCTCCACTGACACTTTCAGGACAAATCTTAAGATGTACATGTTGTCAATGGCCTTTGGTTGCTCATAGTGGTTTTAATATTTCAGTATTTTATAATCTTTTTGTGTATGTAATTCTTCTTACCGGTTTTATTCTGTTTTATATTTGTGTATATTTCATATTGCTACATATCTGTGTGTCATTCTTTTATTTTGCACAGCACTTTGGTCTACTGCTGTTGTTTTTAAATGTGCTATAGAAATAAGCTTGATTTAATTTGATTGGATATTCTGTTTGGTTTATACTGAATTAGACCTTTTTCTGAATGTAGCATTTTCCGAATAGGACATGTGATAGGCCGGTATTATGCTGGTTTTAGGAGCCTTCTTTGGACATGTCAACAACATGTGTTAGCTCTGTTAGGTCTGTGCATTGTCATGGATGCGTTGTACACAAATCAACTAGCCAAAAATTTGCAAGGCTGAGAGGCAGAGATGCACGCCCAAAAGAAAAGCCCACAGTTCTGGTCAGACGGAGAAACATACCTACTTTTAAAGATCTTCAAAGGCTTGGATAAGAACCGCTTTTTGGATATCCGCAAATACCACAATACTGACACAGCTCAGCCTTTCCATTTTCTATATTTCAAGGTGATACTAAGTTAGGGCATCGACCCCTGTCAAACACAGCAGATAATGGCTTTGACATATTAGTGGAAATATTATCCATTTCATTATCCATGTAAACGGCTTCGTATGAATGTCGTCTTTTTTTGTACTTGGAGCAAAAAAATGGCTTTTTAGTGGAAGGGATTCATTTTAGTGTTAAGTGTTTTTTAGTATAAAACTGCAGTGTGTCATATAGCCTCTCCAATTCCTCATTCCTATTTTTGTATTGGTTGTTTTTTGTATCTTTTCTTATCTAGTGGTGCGTGCCCATATGTGTTGACAGGTCTAGCTTTGTGCAGTCCAAGTCAAATTTCCCCACAGGGACAATAAAGTATCTATCTATAGAGGGTCCTCTATTCACATGATGACCTTTCACACTATGAGTTAATGGGATCGACCTCTTTTCACAGAACTCCATCCACAGCAGAAATATGTCTGCAACCAGTCCAATCTGTAACAGCCAACTTGGTCCACACTGACAAAACTCTGCCAATACCATGTTTGGTGTTCATTCCTCAGCAAAAGACTTGGGAATTACCCTCGTCTATTTGGATGGTATCTGACAAGCACCACACACACACACACAGACACACACCAGTTTTTTTAGAAATGGAGAACTTTAAAGCTGTGACTCTCTGGGCTCCTCTGACAGACTGAGACATTTCATTACCACCTCACCAGCAGCGAATTCGCATCACATGACAAACCCTGCGCCTTGACATATCACAGTGCACGCTGCCGGCATCACTCTATAACTTTAGATTTAACTTGTATGGCAGGAGCTGGACAGGTTTGAGGTTTGAAAAGGCAGCCATCTCCTCACAATTCACACTGAAAATCTGAGGAGTAAAAAACCTGCTTCTATTATTATTGAAGGACAGAAAAATGAGATTTGGGTTTGGACTTACCCCTTGTCATACGTGAAGTCTTCTTTCAGAGAGTTGGCAGTTTCCTCGCTCACAAACACAGAGGGGATATCTATCTGCTTCATGACATCCACTAAAAAGGGAAACACAGAAAAGTAATGTATCAATATATCATTACAAATTAAAGTCCTGTTATTAGAGAAAGACTAAAATAAGGCTTGTTTGTATCGCACCAAATTTAAATTTAAGTTAAAGTAGTTTCCTAACTACAGGTTTTAACCACATCTAACAGTCTTTATCACTTGATAAAGTCTGCTTCATTCAACCTTTTCCCCTTGCTAATTCTAACATCGGACAAATGTAGGAGGCGAGGGATAAGACCTTGTTTGACCAACCCGACAAACACTCCAGCTGAAGCACAATGACACCTCCATACACCATAAATTAGTTCATATACGCAGGCTTTATTAATGTGAGAAAACCTGGTAAATAATCAGTGTACACGGCTCTGCAGTAGACAAGTATGACTTTCTGTTGTATTTACTAGTGTGTCACAGACAGGAAGGTCACAGACGGAATGTAAAAACAGGGTTAGCAAACAGTAGAAACCAGTGAAAATGTTACTTCTATATCTCTAATTTATTCAGACTCTCTCTAAAACTCGTTGCCAACTAATTTGAAACAATGACTGAGCGCTGCTTGGACTGAGACAGACAGAATTTGTTGTGATGTGTCATCTGTAGCCCTTTTTAAATGCAAATTTGCAGGAAAGCCCAATCAGTCTTTTTTCAGCATTGGCAGTATAAAAACAAAATCGGGGAGTGCGGCAAAATGCCGCCTGCTACTTTTGTTTATACAGAATGCGCCTTTTTCATGGCAATGGGGGGCGTGAGCAAGTAACAAAACATGTAGCTCAGCGTGTGACGTAAACAGTGATGTGGGAGGGAAGCCACGGCTAGTCAGTCCTTTGGCGATTCTCGTAAGTCGGTCGGTTCTTCACCGTCCCCGTCATCTGACGGTTAATGGCCTCTTCGTTTGCGAGGACAAGGAGGGCACACAATTCCTTGTCTCCCCAGTTGCTCATCTTTACAGTGTCTGTCAGGTTTGTGTTTCCCTCTTGCTACTAGCTGCTCACTAATTCCTGCTATCAGCTGTTTCCTGTTTATCCACCGCCAGTGGCTCGCACGTGCGGCGTCTTCAACAGCTCCTCCCACAAGTCATCAACAGCCCCTCCCATTGCGGAAGGCCGCCTCGGTCTGTTTAAACCAAAAAGGTTCTGCCAATATGACTACCCTACGAGGCGGAAAATTGGGCACCTCGGATCAACTCGCCAATCCGGCTCTGTGTGTCTAAACGCTCGCAGCTTGCCGACAAAACGGCCCAACATTCGCGGAAAATCTGGCAGTGTAAAAGGGGCTATTGTATCACACCGCAAAAGGGGGAAAATTTGTGTGTTCACCCTGGTGTCATGTTTCCAGCACTGATGATTGGAGCTGATTGGAGCTGGAGCTGATAAATAACTTAGACTACTGCAGATTCAATTGTCCTGGGAATGGGTGCCGATAATAACCTTTTCCATTACATATTAAAGCTAAATAACAATTTTAGAGGGTGTTAGTGTTTTTTTGTCCCGTAGGAAAGAGGTTTTATTGGCCTACAAATATGGGAGAAACTGCCTTACCCAGTGTATAAAACACCAGCTTATAACATCGACTCCTCTTAAAAACAATAACCAGGGCAGGAAGCCTTCTGGATAATTTATGACTGTACTGCAACCCCTCAAGTGAGAATAGTAGATCATACCTAACTGAAGGAAAACCCCAGACACCATCATATCACAAATGTGGGCTAGAGGGAGGCAGGGAGGACATGGATTGATATGCAGGGAGTGCTACGCTGCTGCGGGGCATCACATCCTTTCTCGAGTGCATCTTAAGACTTGAAATGGACTTCTAACTATGAAAAAAGCCTGGCTTTCCCTCAGGCTTGGGGATTAAGAGAAAAACACAAGCACATCCTCTGTCAACAGACGCGTAATCAGGCAGCTGTGGAAGATGCTGAATGCTTAGAAAAAGAGGACTGTGCTGGTGGTGTTGGTGGTAACTTACAATCATTGGATCCCATGCTGATTAAGTCATTGGAGTCCACATTGTGAACAATGGCTGCCTTGTACCCGGCTTTCTGGGCATTGAGGACCTGTGAGGAGACAAAATATTTACGCTCTGATTATCAAATGGATCCTCTTTGGTGCAAACACCTGGTGATCATTAGTAGCTAACCTCAGCTAAGACTAAAAACAGCCCTAAGTGAAGGTGTATGTGTGATAACAGGGGCTCTGTTTCAGATAATGTGATCGACTCCGATCTCCACTATCTGACACAGCAGCATCAAACCACATTAAACATGACATAGAAACCAGCTGTGGTTAGGAAAGAGAGCTTTCAGATTCTGCTCAGAGGCTTTTAGCAATGCACAAGTCATCCTCCAATAAAAGGTACAACATGGTCACTAATATTAGCCTACAAATGAACCACTTCCAGTTAAAGGATTCTCTCTCCTGCTGATATGAACTCATTTATGACCTAGCCTTGCAATCTGAATTCCCAAAGGACAATAAATACTTCAGTTTTCTGCATTAGCAGTCAGAGAGGACAGCAGAGACCACAGAGAGGAACTCTGTGGCTTCACGGTAGCATCCAGCAACATGTTTACGGCCTGTTTACCAGAGGGTTTTCAAGAGACGTGATGTTTGCATGTTTGTTCTCCTCCATGATAAACACTGACGGCTCATCAGAGCTGGCTGAGCTGTAACTGAAGATCCGAAACAGAAGTGTTTTGATGATCGGTAAAAAAGCCACAGGGCCAGGCCAAAGGCGTTCTATTAAAGGAGGGTATGAAAAATGCTTAAAATCAGTACACTTTGCTCAGTTTAAAAAACATGTCACATTTCAACCTTCCTGACTTTCTTACCGTCACCTGTCATTGTTTAGATGTGCTGCAGGTTCCTATTTTATATAACAGAGAAGCAAAACCAAACAAAACACTTGAGGCCAAGCCTGCTTACTCATGACAAGCTCTGACTATCTGCTAAGAATAATTTAAGGCACAACCTGTAATCCAAACACAAACCAAAGAGCAACATCACCACTAAAACTCCAAAAACAAGGCTGGAAACTGCTGCTGCTGTTTTTCTTTTTACTTGGCCGGTCAGACAAGTAGGTCAGAAATCTACTTGCCCAAAGTCAATTTTTCTTGCCCCTATACAAATTATTTCATAAAGTTAACTGTCCTGAAAAACAACTGTTTTATCCACCTTGCTCTCAAACTGCTCAATACATAGTCAGAGTTTTGCCCACATCCTTGAACGCCACCCAACTAAACTCCTGTTTCCAGGATAACTGATATGCTTGCTTGCAGCTCAAACTTTCTGTCCTTACCCGCCACCATCTTCTTGCAATTTCCTGATTGGTACTGTATATGTGCAACCCTTACCAGGAACAACAAGGAAGCGAGATGGCTTGCTCCTTAGCTACCCTCATAAATCAGCTCTGGAAAAAATCTATCCATCCATCTTCAACCGCTTATCCGAAGCCGGGCTGCAGGGGCAGCAGGCCGAGCAAAGTATTTCGGACGCCCCTCTTCCCAGTAATGCTTTCCAGCTCCTCCTGGGGGACCCCGAGGTGTTCCCAGGCCAGATGAGATATGCAATCCCTCCAGCGTGTTCTGGGTCTGCCCCGTGGCCTCCTACCGGTAGGACGTGCCTGGAACAACTCTAACGAGGAGCAGCGACTCTAGTCCGAGCTCCTGCTAGATGTCGGAGCTCCTTACCCTATCTCTAAGGCTGAGCCAAGCCACCCCACAGAATAAACTCATTTCGGCCTTTTGTATCCGCGATCTCATTCTTTTGGTCACTACCCAGAACTCTTGACCACAGGTGAGGGTTGAGACGTAGATGGACCAGTAAATCAAAAGCTTTACCTTCTGGCTCAGCTCTCTCTTCACCACAACTGTCCGGCACAGCACCTGCATCACTGCAGACGCTGTGCCAACCGCCGATCCATCTCATGCTCCATTCTACCCTCACTCATGAATGAAAAAAACGATGTGTCCAATTCATTTTTACCTTCTTCTAATTCAAGGTCAGATGTTTGTCATTTTGGTTTGAATCAGTTGACAAGCAAACTAATTCACTGTCATTAATCATCAAAAATTTGAATACTACAATACTGTTTATTATAGTTTATACATATAAAGATTATTTCACTTTTCACAAACCAACACTGCATTTATGACAACTGAGATTTCTCTGTTTGTAAGCCATGTTGTTTTGGCCCATCATACTTTCTTCTTTTTAGTTTGTACCCTTCTTAGGATAAATAGTGGCTAAGATAGCACTCACTTTTCCATTTTGGCAAAAGGTGCCATCTTGTGTATACCTATGCACACTTGTGTGTGTTAAATGTGTTTAAACTATTGCATAAACATGCCACTATGTCCACACTCCCATTAATCATAGATGTGCCCCCCCACCGCCTCTTCAGAAAAAAAAACTTAAGCCTCTCGCTGCTGCATAAAAACAGATGCTACACGTTCACTGTGCGTGTGTCGTTCTGAAAGGCAATTTATTTTTCCTTTTATATCTGTCAACACCTATATGTTCAAATTTACAAAACCCAGGAGACAGGGGATGTGTCAAAGTCTGCGTGGAGGCTCGATTATTCTGGACAAACGCTGCCAGAGCTTTTTATTCTCTCAGCTGGAAGCCCAGAAACATAGATTGAATGTTATATAACACAATAACTAACAAAGCAATTTCGCAAGAAAGTTGCATAAACAGAAATAAACTAAACGTGTCTGCGGGCCCTTATGAATCCTAATCAGTGTATGTGTGGCTGTTTTATTGACTAGGATACTTTGATTTTAGGTATTTATAGGCAAACACAAATCCACTATCTGAAAAGTTAAAAGACAGGTGTCCAAATCCTGTAAAATCTAAAGTTAAAACATCATTTGGCAAAAGTTACTGTGCATCTTTTTCACCTAAACCTTTAAATCTACAGCAGGTTGTGCGTTCAGAATAAAAAATGCTCTGCTGAAGACACTAAAGTAAGATTCAAACAGGGCTCCTTCCAGCCACAGAGGGCCTCGTGTGCTGCATCGTGGATGCAGGGGAAACTGATGTAATGGGGATCTTTCATCTGCAAGGCTGTTTTTGTGGCTTAGCACAGCACAGAGGCTACAGTATCCTGTACAGCCATTGTTGTGGCCGATTGCTCACAACAGATGTGGTGGAGGAAATAGGATGTGACAATATAATCCTGGGATGAATCATTATGTGTTCTTACACAGGCAGAGATAGACTTTAGATAGTGAGTGTTTCCTCTGAAATTCAAGGAGGAAACAAAGAGCTTCAGACACATAAATGTCACTCAGACATAATGGGAACGAGGGCAGCGATCCTCCAGTATCAGCGACAATAGTTCTAGCGGGGAAACCATATTCATTTTATAGAATTAATGCATTCAGTTTGTTATTGCATATGAAGAACAAAGTTTTGACACAACACGGCCAAACTAAAGAAAAATCAGCCCTAAAACTTCAACAATGCATCAAAAAAACAGAGCGAAAGAACATGATCAGCCTGATTATCAGACTGAACTGCCATTTGATTATCTTCATTATTCTGTCTCATGTTGTGTTCATGTTGGTCACTTTCTGTTGGAGACAGGCTCTTATTGTAGTCATCTGCCGCCCTTTTTGCGTCAGGCTCATCACAGAACGAGAACATCCCCATCCTATTTTTAAACCCACCTACTAATCTGTGACAGCCTTGGTTGTTTCTCTAAGAAATCTCAGTCAATGAGCACAACACAAGACCTTTTTAAGTCAGTCTTTTTAGAGCCGCCATTTGATTTTCAGAGTGGAAGGACGAACGACAGACCTTTTGGCGTCATCTACTCCAAAAGTGCAGCTGCAGGCTACCAGTAAACTACGCTGCGTCGTGTTTAAAGTGTTGTTTTACTTTTCTTCAGACTTGTGCAAGTAGGCGAGGGTGGAGACCAAAAACAGGGGGAATCACTGCGGCCAGTCTTATAACGTTCAGGAAAACCCTGCTGTTTATTCTGGCATCATGTTGGTGATGTGATTATTGAAACAGGCCCATGTGGACTCACACAAATAAACTAACCTGAAAGCACTGAACATTACAAATTAATGATATTCAACATAGTGAATGAATCCAAGTGTGACTATCTTCTTTTAAATCACCGCTGTCTGAAGCCACAGAGGAGCCGCTGATGTTAATTATTACTCAGAGCATGTGCGACCCTCCTGTGGTAAATTAACACCCGACCCAGAACCAGACAGTGAGAGTGAGACCATGATGTGTGGCAGCGGAGACGGTACAGTGTAAAGACAATCAGAAAGATGTGACAGTCATCTGCTCTGTTAAATAATAGAAGCAGGTCGCTCCTTGCTCGCACTAACCTGAGCACCCGAGGGTTGTGTGAGTGCAGTGGGTCAGCCCTGCAGCTCGGCCAAGCCTCTCTATACCAGCATTGTACTCTGTTGTGATGCAAGGAAATCCATTTAGACCTGTGAGGGGTGAACAGTGTGTGTGTGTGTGTGTGTGTGTGTGTTGTGGCCTACATGGATGCTAATACAGAACAGCACTGTCTTTTGTCTGCCCCTTGTCATTGTAATTTTATGCACAGGCATACGTGAAGCAGCGTGTATGGCAGCCGCAGCATTGTGATCCCATGTGTTTTCTTGTGAGGGTGTATTGTGTGGAGGTATCAATGGCTACTGTGTGCGTCTTGAGGCAGACTGTCTGGATAAGTGACACACACACACAAAATACTGGGTCTGCATATGTGTGTGGGTTTTTTAAGAAAGGAAAGTGAGCTAGGTAGAAGGATTTCTGTCTGTGATTGTAAAACTTTTTAGACTTAATCATTAATCAGGTGCAGACTAGAGCCCTGCACGGGACTGTTTTCTTAATCTTGCTCCTGCTGGACTTCTGACCAGGACTGCCTGCTCCTGCACATTGTGTTTCAGACTGCCTGCTACCATGGAGGTATGAACAGACCCAGATACAGTGTTGGAGGCGGGGCTCGGCCCAGCAAGCACACTAGAGACTTAAAACGCTGGCCAAGCCAGCTACCTCTGGTATAGAGCTCTGCCATCTTGAATGGGGATAAAACGGCTCCTCTAGAATTTCACTCCAAACACTCAAAAAAGTTTCTCCACTAATTTACAGATGTGTCTTTCACAATGTAAGTCAATAGGAAAAAAGTTGTTTTGGGCCAAATGGCATCATGTGACGGGCTCGGCAGTTGTGATTCCACTTTTTATTGCTACTACAAAAATTGGCTTCAAAGCTCGGCACACTTCCTTAGGGCCCGCTCGCTCCTGCCCGCAACAAAGTTTAAGCCACCCACTCCCACGAGATTTGCGTTGAGGGATCCCAATCCCAATGTGGTCCTCTAATACAAACCTGTCTGTATTACCATAGCAAACCTCCCTTTTCCTCCTCTGCATATAAAAAAAAAACACTTTGATTTTTTTCAGATAATTTTGCTACATTGCCCATTATGAGCCACCATACCTTGAATTTGTACCCATGGCAATGCCAATCTACAAGCTCAGGTTCAACCTAGTCCACAGTTTTGCTGCTTAATGTCCAATCTGTTCATGGGGTGTGTATTCTTAAAAAGCCAGCAGTTATCCAAGACAGTAGTCATTGCACTCACACTTAAAGTATATAATTTCTACATTTTTCATCCCACAAAAATCCCAGTTTATTTTTTGAGCATTTGCAGCAAAGTTTAAATAGTCACAATGCCGTCTTTTAGTACAGATGATGATTGTAAAGCAAATTTCAGCCTGTTGTTTGGCTGTAGAGCTGCAACAATTAGCCATTTAATTATTTGGTCGATCAACAGCAAATTAATTGGCAACTATTTTAATAATCGAATAATCATTTAAATAAGTTTTTACTCAAAATAGCCAAACATTTGCTGGTTTTGTGCTCCTTAAATGTGAGAATTTGATGCTTTTCTTTGTCAGATATGATAATAAACTAAACTGGTCAGATAAAAAATACCATTTAAAGACGTCATTGAGGGATCTGGGACGTTACACAGGGCAGGTTTCACTATTTTATGATATTTTACTGACTAAATAACTGCATAATAGCCAGTGGTCTGTAATACTCACAGAAAGTATCTTACAACTCTAGAAAATTATCAAGGCAGCAATTGAACTTTGTTATCATGAAACTGTGACATAAACAGCAGAAATACAGCTTTTATATTAGAAAGTATTCTAGCAGGAATATGTGCAGCATCTTCCTGGATGATGTCATGTTGCAGCAAAGGTTGAGATGAACTTTTTGCCGGAGCAGCCTGTGTTGGCCTGGCCACTGCGCTACCGGACTGGCTGCATTCAAATCAATGAGAAGGCAGGGATTAAGCTGATCTAAAGGCGGCTACAACTTCTGGCATGCACTGATTTGTTTGATAAGTCAAACCAGACTTCTCTAGTGCTCCATGTAGGATAAATTAAAGAGTTTGACTTGGATGTGGTTATGTGTCTGTAGTGTAGTTTGCATCGTGTTACGTGTCAACTTGTTGGCAGACCAGGTTGTTGGAAATCAATTCATGCAAATAGGGAACGACTGTAACAGCTGCCACAAGCCAAACTTTGGCCAGCTGTGGCTAAAACGGGTCATTAGTGAACCGGTAAATTTGTCCTGTGACCAATCAAGATTTAGAGGTCGTGCTTTACTTCCTAAAATCTACTTTGCAGGTAAAATGTAGGCACTGATAGAAGACAAAAGGTCAGTCTGCTATCCTCTCAACAGACTGGCTGGTCAACAGTTTAGTTCAGGGCCTTTGCAAGGGGATTTTACAGTTAGAGTAAAGAGCCATTTTGGCTGTAGGCTGTCTAGATGCCAGTGTGTGGTGTGGTCTGTCTGCATGGGATCTGCAGAGGAATTCAACCTCTGCTGCTGGCTCACCCTTGTGTTTGCATGGGCAAAGATAAGGACATTCAATGCATTCCTGAGACTGAAGCGAGGCAGAAAAAAAGAGACAAAGAGGCAGAAAAAAAAAAGAGGAGGGAAAAGGGAATACGAGATGTGAAACCTCTAGAAATAAAAAATCAATAGAAGGCGAGCGTGTGGCTATAAACACTCAAACACACACAAGCTTACGACGAGAATGCATCACCGAGGTCTGCTTTTTGTACCATCTGCAGACAATCGTGCTGAGCTGCAGCGCCATCCTCCATGTCAATTTAACAGCCTTCATTAAACCACTTAATTGCTGTTATCCCTGTGGGACCACAAAGAAAAAGCTGCTCTCCTTCAACATCGTATCACTCTGCACACACACACACAACTTCATTATGATAGCTTTGTGCGAGAAAACATCAAAATAAAAATGTAGATTTTTGCCATAAATGACCCTCCTAACCTCTTTAGTTTCAGAAAGCTGACAGACCAACATAACAGCCATAGTGGAACAACACTGGAAAAATAAGTGGCTATATGCCTTTCTCAAGGGCATCTTGACATCTTTTGTCATCATGTGACGGCATTACTTGGCTCCAGAAACTTCTAGCTCTGTTCTCTCTTTTTCCGCCTTCCGAAGTCCACATTATTATGCTTTGGATTCAAAACAAAGCAGAAGCATAACAACCATGTGATGCTTGTTTTCTCATCGTGGCCCCCCTGCTGTGTGCTGACCAAATTTTGACTTGGCCTGCAGCACAGACACTGTAGGTTTTATTCATGAGGTTGACCAATTATGGATTTTTAAAAGACAGATTGGACTCGACTTAATTGGCTGTTGTTTTTGGAGCCCTGCAAGTGAACTTGGCGAGCTCTGGCGGCATTCTGTCAGGGGGTTAAAAACACACTGTGACATAAAAGTGACAAGAAAGGCAGCAATTTGCATCAAATTAACACAGCTTGTGATATCAATTAATACTGTGTCTGTATCTCATAAATGTCAGGAAATGTCATGTCAGGGTGTGTTCGTGGTGGCAGATGGAAACTAGACATATTTTTAATTAAACTGGCTTTACTTGAACTGCTGGCCTTAAAGAAATGTCTTCATCAACGCCTTATGTTTATGTCTTTATTTCCTGGTTCCAACAGGTCAAGTCTAAATACAGAACACCACAAGTGGTGGGGCCTCTCCACAAAAAATGCTGCAGGAAACCCAGATCTGGAAAATGACCCAACTCAACCAAACATAATATTCTATGCAAAGTGTGAAGTCACATGGCGGCAATGGTGAACACATAAATCAGTCAGCGTAGACAGTGACAATGCACACTGCAGGAGCTGCTGTTGTAGACTGAATTGCCGTGATGTTACGCTAACAACAATAACTTTCCTGTAGATACCTAGCAGCTGATTTGAATTGCAGAGATATGTAAAATCTGCAAACTTCTTTGTTTCTGTCGTCATTTTCTGCCGAAACTGTAACATTTTAAGACACATACTCAAACACAGTGGTCTGACCTATCTGACTAGAGTGTGGATACCCGATCCGAGTCCGAACCCGGAAATTTTGCTCAGGTTCAGTCCGCTTGACATGCTGCTGTGTTGTGCTATGGCCGATTCAAGTGCTGGAATTGCATGTTTACGTGACGCCTGAACGCAACACAGTGCTGTGCTGCGCTGCTGTGCGTGCAGCATGTTTGACTGTGCATAATAGCAGCCTTTTGATGGTCATTTACACACTGTCCATGTGTGATCACAGTAAACAGATAAGCTGTATTCCTGATAACAATAACTATATCAGGTAACAAACTGCATCGGGCTTGGGTTGGGTTTGGACTTAAAAATCAGAAAGTCTGTCGGGGTCGGGCTGGGCTTGGTTATAACTGTCTCGGACTTGGGTCAGGTTCGGTCAGGAAAATGTGACCCTTGCTTTGCTAGTGTCTTTGATAAACCAAATGTTCCTGCACAAGCTGAGCAATGTACTGCCATGGACAGGGGCCACAGCAAATACATTTTAGCCAACTAAAAAAATCAATACTAGTCTAAGTGTATGCCATATTTGGAATATTTTCACTGCTTAATATACACACTAACTGATCGAGGCAGCTGTAGACCAATTCACACCCGTGTTCTGCTACGTAAAATGGAGTCTAGTGGCTTTGAGAAAACAGCTTCAGTTTCCTGTCAGAAAGGGCTGTCTGACAGAAAGGTAAAGTGGTGAAAACCAGTCTTTTTTAGGCAGCTAAAACTAACCAACCAATTGAGGTTTTTGCTCAGCACTGTTTCATGTTATACACATGATGCAGGGGTTTTCTACCCAGGAGTTATTGTAAACAAGCACTGTGATTCAGTCTATAGCTTAGTTTGTTCGTACAAACCTGCTGAACTCTGATTCTGCAGTAAGTACACTGAGGCCTTGAAGAGTTTACGTGCCCGTCAGCAAGAAGCTTGCAGCTGTTTGGAGGCCAACAGCGCTGCACTGTGTATGTGTATGGAGCAGCTTCCTGTGAATGCGTGGGACTGAATGAATGTAAAGGAAGGTGTTTGTGGGGGGAAAAAAACTTGTTTACAATCAACTGTGACATGAAAAAAGAGCATTTCAAAGTAGTTTTCCACCGCAGGTCACTGAACTATGGATGCTTGTCAGTGTGCGTGCGTGTGTGTGTGTGTGTGTACAGATTTATGCGTGTGAGACCTCACTCACATTGGTCACAGTTGACTGGAGGTGTGTAAACGGTGCCACCTGGAACTGCCTGACTTACTGGTGCTGCTGGATTTAACCATTTGGATCCCAAAAAGAGCAGAACACACTCTCTGAATCTGTTAAAAGCTCATTATGCAAACATGTTACATACAGATGAACATTATCTACCTACAGATATGATAAAAATGAGCACGTATGACCTTAAATACACCCGCACACACAGGTTATATCTGCCTTATCACTTCTATACTAGTGTCTGTGAGACTGGTGGTGTGGACAGGGTCTGCTGATAGCATCACTAATTATTGCTGATTCACCAGTGTGTGTGTGTGTGTGTGTGTGTGTGTGTGTGTGTGTGTGTGTGTCAATAACTACTGCATCTTCACTCCTGTGTGTGTGTATCTGCTGCCAACACTGCACAGTCTCCTCATGCAGTGCTGCAGCTAAAACACATCGACTCATCTTCCCTGCCTCTCCCTCCTCTTACACAACTGACATCTCTTTGTCCGCAAATCCCTCTTTTCCTCTTTCTCTCCTTTGCTTTTCTCTCGCCCTAGGTCCTCTTACCTCCACCGTCTGTTTTCCAGTTCATTTTTCTTCAACACTCCTGCCCTACGGAGCTCAGGCAGTAAAAATGACCAGTGTGGAGCCTGTTGCATTCACTGGTCTAACATTTGCATACTGACCTCAGCTTTGTGTAAATGAGTCCGAGCAGCACAGCACACATTTCTCACACAACATTACAGCTGATGTTTTAAGTAGATGAACTAGTCCCCAAGTTTTAACACAAGATCAGCCTTTTTTGGAATTTGAATCACAGATATTACATTGATATTACAGTAGATAGTACTATATGTCAACTAATTATTTCTTTAAAAACTCTCAGATGTAGTTTCTTTGACTTTACATTTGTTCTTTGGACCCTGCATTATCAAGCCAAGGGTCAGCCATTGGTTAATGTTGGGTTGAAGGTGAGTGTCTGTTGCAATAGTTTCCAGTACAGTTGCCAGTAATTGACTCTTGTCGGCCCTTGTCTGCTTTTTCACCCGATTCAGCATGCTATATCAGCGTCACAGATGGCGGAGCACATTGGTGAATGAAATCACTTTGATTCTGGTTCATCTCAGCGCATGAAAAGGGAAACGGAAGTGAGGAAAGTAAACAAACAGCTAAAGTCAAGAGAGCGTGAGAACAAAACAAACTTGTTATATGTTTATTCATTTAGCTCTTTAGCATAAACATGGTAAATATTCTTTGCTCCTTCAACATTGGGTTGTGTTGTTGATGTTCCTACTGGCTAACTAGCATCGTGAATCTGCCCTGCCAGTCTTTCAGTTTCCCTTGTTGTATGACGAACACAGACCACCGCCACCTGCTGGTATGGGGAGTTATTTCCTTTCATGTAGACGCAGAACGTACATGCTAGTTGGCTGCTGGCTGTAGTCTTTGCGATGTGTTCAAGTCCAACTTTTTGGCTGAGACACAGGCAACACGAGGCAACGCATCACTAGACCTTTGTTGCTACCAGTTCTTTGTTTTCAGTTTGGTTTATCTGGGCCTTTTATACATTATTATTATACTGCTGCTCTTTTTGACAGCAAATCACGCTGCCGTTGCTTATGTCTCACTATTACAGCCTGGTCGGCTCGACCACGGGTTCAACACTTGCATCTAGGCTAATTCATCCTCTTTATCTCCTTCCTCTCCACCTGCAACTTTATCCCTGTATCCATCCCTTTACTCCTCCTCAACCTCCTCTTCCCTCTCCTCCTCACCAGACCTGAGCAAATCAAATCAATTTTATGTGAACTGCTCAAAATAAACCTCTTGAGTCTCCAGGAGGAAAAACTGACAACACATGAGAAGCGCCTGATTTGCATATAGAAAAGCAGTTGGAGGTCTGTGAAAGTACACCTCCTCAGGTTCTCCCTTAACTGTATCAGACACAGCTAAGCCCTGCTGCGCTCCTCTGTTTGGACAGCAGCTCCCAATCAGGTCCTCATTTCCCCCTCTCTCCTCCTCCCTTAACTGACTCTCCTCTGGCTCCCATTTTTTCTACCTTTATATCTTCTCCTATCCTCTCATTCACTCTCATTTCTCCTCACGTTCCTGTCTTCTCTCCCCCACCCCTTCTGTCTTCCTCTACACAAGCTTTCTCCTCCCACCCATTTTCCTCCTCTTGCCACCCTTCCTCTTTTATTCCTCCTCCCCTCTCAATTCCCCCTCCTGGCCCAAACTCCCCTTCTTTCACTTCCTCTTTCCTACCTACCTCTTCTCTAAATTTAACCTCCTCCTTCTCTCCTCTCTTTGCCCTCATTACCCTTGTTATATCACCACGACTGCCAACTTCGCCATAATTCAGCCCGGCCCCTTCTCTGATATTTCCACCCTCCCTCCCTCGTCTCTTTCTCATCCATTTCAACCCCTTCTCCTTCATCCCACCCTCCCTTCTCAGTGTTTCAGAGGAATGCTGCACGGAGCAGAGCAGGGCTTTAGTTTCAAGGTCCAGACAGCTGATTAGATAAAGAGTTCAATAAAACTGCAAACTGCAGGGAGAGGCCATACTGATAACACGGCACAGCTGCAATTCATGCAGCCCACTTCCTGGTGTATGAAAGACACATTTGTACTACAGGTGTCATAAAGATAACATATTTCAATGATGCTGCTTTGACCCAATTTATTGGTATAATTTCTTTTTTTTTTGTATGTTTTTGATTTTAAAAATGTTTTCAAATGTTTTTTACTGATTTTGGACAAAAGCATTATTGTCCTGAAGCACTTTGTAACCCTGCTTCTAGAAAGTGCTGTATAAATACAGTCTTACGTACTTATTTTCAACTATGAATGTGGTACCAATTGCTATAGCATATGTAGCCAAATCACCGCTGTTTGCATGAGGGCGAGGAAACTTTTGTCCTCACGAGTAACTGGATAAATAATTTAAAGATACGTATTTGGAGAAATTTACAAGAACATACACAGTTTGATCTGCAATTAAAACTACTGGTGCCCACTGTGTGTGTTCGCCCTATAGGCCAAAGGGAGCAGGCTGAGCGTGTTTGTTACCACAACACATTGCAACAGACATAACAGCTCAGAAAAACGACAGAGCCTCATGAGATATGGCTGCTGCCCTTCCTCTCTCCCTGTTTCTCTCCCTCTTACAAACTCGAGCTAGTCATACATCCAGTCAGCCATAGTCATACCCTGTCATAAGACTGAGTGAGCGTGTGCAGGAAGCTTGATCATTGTTTGAATAAAGACTGAGGCCTGTGTGTGTGTGTGTGTGTGTGTGTGTGTGTGTGTGTGTGTGGCTCGGGGGCTGTGAGGTCACCGTGGCACAAACAGGCCACACAATAAAATGCACTTACTGAAAGGCAGAGGTAGGAAGCAAGGTTAGATGGGAAATTACCAGCCACCAGAACCAACGCTGACCAACTCAGACTGTAGCCGGTAAAAGCAAACTCACACTAAACGATGTTAGGCTTACTCTGAAGCTGACTGGACAGATTATACTGTTACAGAGTCAATAAGGTCCTTGTGACCACTCCTGACTCACTGAGGTCTTTTCAGACAGGTTTGATTTGTTGATGATATATACTGAAGGAGAAGGAGCTGGTGGCCACACCTTAAGATAAGCTGAGGGACTTTCACCTCCATCTTTTTCCAGGTTGTTTTTCTCTTCGCTGGATCCCAGCAGCAACATTTCAATTGGATGGATCGGCTGTCAATCGATGGCACTTTATAACCTGTCACAGTCGCAGATTACATCACCACACGCACCAGATTTTGCTTCCCACAGCCTGTTTCCACTCAAAATAGATGTAAACTTTAATGTAGTGTAGAGAAAAATACATGGATGAAGCTCCTACAACTGTTGTGATTACAGAAATTAATAAAATCTAAAATATATATTCGCAAGTCTGTCTAACATGAGTGCTTCACATAGCCTAAAAACACTGGTCACAGCCCGCCTCATGCTTAATTTTGGGTTTTCTCCACCCCCTCCTGTTTGAAATAATTAGAGAAATTTATTTGCATCTGTAGTAAAGATCCAGGCAGCAATCAAAGAGGTGTCTTTTGCCTCATGCCGCATTCACATGGAATCAGGCAGACGGGAGACATCTCCTGGACGGAACGCAAAATGAGACACATGTGACACGTGATTGTTGCTATGGCGATGTTAAGCTCTCTAAACTAATAAAGCAATTCATAACGTTACGTTTCATATTACGTACCTGGTATTCCACCCAGCTCTGCGCTAATTGCGTCCCATATGTACGCCTTCTTGGAAGCATCACAATAGGCTTTTAAAGTTTGGTCATATAATTCTGGGTGCTGCTGCACCAAAAGCACTAGCTTTTCGTTGTCGAGTTCAGCCATGTTTTCTTTTCTGTTTTGGAACGACATCACATCCGGTTGAGTATTCCGTGGCCGGTGAACGGTAAGAGTTAAAATATTTTAACTTTGGACGGCATTGCCGTCTACCATTGCCGTGGACGGTATTCTCTGCCGGCCTCGCCCAAGTTTTACCGTCCTTCTCTTGTCCACTAACATGACATCCGGTCTGCCGTTTGCCTGATTCCATGTGAATGCAGCATTACTCACCTCACCTGAACCAGGCCTTTATCAAACATGGGAGCTTATTTAGTACATTCTGTCATGGCTATGTTGTTATTAGGTATGTCAATGGTTAACCCATAATCAGTTAATTGCTGAGAATATTTTTAACCGGTTACGCATTTCAGTCTAAGTAAGTAGATTTTTAATTTTGCTTCTCTTCAGTTCACTGCACTGTGCACCACAGATGGGAGCTTGCTAGCAGCACTAATCATTTGGCGATTACTTCAAGGAACACTGCCGACCCAGTAGCATTCCTGTGAGAACATTGTGCCCACACTACATTCTCCCTCCAGGTCACCCTGGTGAGCAAGCAGCTCAATTTCAAGCCACAAACCACCTTTAGCATCACTGCTAGCTCTGTTAGCACCATTAGATGTGTCAGCACAGCTAGTGGCACGAAGACAGTTTACAACGCTAAAGGGGTTTTCTGGCTCAAAATGAACCTGCTTATCTATCAGGAGAACACATAATGGCCACCATGTGGAATTCAGGAATTCTCCGAATGAGCAGAGCCGCAAGCTACCTCCCACCTGACCTCTGCAGTGCACAGTGCAGAGAGGCCAAGGCTAACGTTAGCTCACCAGTGGAGACTGGAGGATGGGCAGTTGGCACTATGTTTACACATGTAATCAAAGCCAGATGGCTGTCTGTCAGCAAAGCCAACAGAAAATAAAACAAAAGGTGAGGCATTCACATCACAAAACATTACATTTTTACCACCTCTATATGTATAGAGCTTTGGAATACAGCCTAAAGCTTATATGTTGATGATGCACTAGACTTCAAGGAAAGTGGCTTTTATATTTCATGTCATGGCTGATCTAATCTTCCTCCATCATCTGCCCCGACCTTTGTTATTCAAGTATTTGAATACCAGCTCCTATTTGTAAACTTGTGACGCAGGCTGAAATCACACAATATAAACAAAAACTTTGATAAGGACACCTTAAATTAGAGCTGTGACAAAGACATACTGAAGAGGGAACATTTTACAGTTGGTCAGCGCTCTCTGTTGGACATCTCTGTGTCTAAATGATCTCAAACATATCATATGCAGCTTCTTGTTATATTAGCCTGACATATTCATCGGTCAAACTCCAGTCTGTATCATAGCTGTACAGTGTTGCAGTAAACTCGTCTGGTAAATGTTTTTGAATGAGAGGATTGTTTAGAGTATGATGCCTGATCTCTGCCCTGTCACATGAAGTTCACAGCTTCCTGAGAGGACAAAAAGCATTTAGAGCAGACTGGACGTTTAGTCTGAGCTGCCCAGTGCCAGGCAAAGTTTGGATTGTCTCATGGCATGACCTACTGTTCGTCTCAGATGGGGAATTTTCCACCAGACAAAAGCTGTCATCTCTAACATCCACTGGGTGCTTTCACACAATACTCTAGTCGACCAATTGTCATACTGATTTATGTTCCTTTAAAGTGGCTGCAATTGATGTTCTTACAACAATGTGTCATGAAAATGTGAAAGGGGTCAGCTGTAGTGACAAACCTGCGGAGAATTATCAGCTGAAGTTGCAGTTCCCTTCAGCTTAATGAAGCTTTACAGTAAGTTTCAGATCATTGTTTAGTTGTCAGGTCCAGATTAACTTTACTGTTTTGGTTCATGCTCACAGCACTGCATAGCAGGCAACTAAAAATCCACTGTTCACCACCTGCTCAGCATCAACCAGCAGACAAGCAGGGGCAAGATCAACAAAATGGGGACCCACTCATTGAGAAAAAACCTCTGTAGTGCTGCTAAAAAGGTCTAAAACTCCACAGAGAACCTTATGGGTGGCTAATGTTAACAAAGGTCATCAAACTTTATGTGCCCTAGACATTGCTAAATAACAGACTTTACTGAGTCACTCTGTTGACTTTGTGACCCCTCTCCATTTCTGCAACTGTTGCACTATGTTTTAGCATTTGTCATGACCCTATATTGGTCAGTTGTAGCCACAGTCGCATTAGATTAGGTTTATTTCTTTTTTCCCCCCACTAGCAACCTTAGGGGCTGTGCCCACCGAAGCAATTTTTTTCCTGAGGCCAGCATATTCTTTAAATTCTTTGCAATGGGAGCACCACAAATTGACATTGTGCAACAAGTGTCAGTATGACGAGGTGTTGAGTGTCTGATCTCTACTGAGCGATGCATGTTTGGCGTTTTTTTCTGTGCAACAAGATTTTAAAAATGTTCAACTCTGGGTAGAGCGCTGCGCTCGTCACTGTCAATTTTTACCCAGTCATTCAATCACAGTGGAGGAGTGGCGGGACAAATACCACGAAGACCAACCATGACATCCTACATGTACGAGTGCTGAACAACAACAATGGAGGTATGTTTCCTCTCATGAAACCACACAGACCGACGGGACAGTCCTCTCTCCCTACGTGCTCCAGCCTTCACTTCATCCAGAGCAAGTATCCTGCCTTGCGCTGACATTTTTACTTCCGCGGATATTCCAGATCATAGCAACCAGACGCAACCAAAAAGTCTCAACTGAAAAAATGCTGTACCTCCAAAGTGTTCTCAACCACTCCCAGCTAGATGTTTACTGAGGAGCGCCTGGTGTTTTCAGCTGGGAAAAAATGCTTTGGAGGACATGGGGCCCTATTCTTGTTCTTCTTCTTGAAGACAATGACAGATAGAGGGCAGCAGAGAGATTTAATGCTTGATAGACAGCAAATAAGAAAAAGAGCAGAAAGAGGGGAACAACGTGGTCCCACAGAGCTCCGTATATCTTAGTACATGTTACATAACTAGGACATTATGTCTCAATGTATGTAGACCTGCTGTGTGTGTGTGCGCGTGTGTGTGTTATTGGAGGGCAGCAGTGGGCCACAGAGACAGTCTGCAAAAACTCTTGCTAAGGGAGGCATGGGAGGGTGGAGAGGGAAGGAAAATGGTATTGAGTTTCCTGTTCACTCCCCCTCCTCTCCCAGAGAGGTCATAAAGGTCACGAGTGAGCAACCCCCACCACCACCACCTCAAAGAATCCCAGTATACAGGAAGTGCAAACCCTGTCTCTCTGGAGATTTATTTCATAAAAGGAACGGCCATAGAGGAATGCTTCCCTCTCTCCCTCTCTCTCTTCCCCTCTGTCACACACACACACACACACACACACACACACACACACACACACACAAAGAGCGAGTGTGCCTATTAACACCCCTTCACATGATTCCCTTCACCCCTCCCCATCTCAAACTCTCTCTCGACATTCGACCTCCTCTCTGTCATGTCTTATCGCTTAACGCACACACAAACACACACACACACACACACTACATCTATCACACACACTCTCTCTCACACGCACACACGCTCTGCGGGTGGAGGAGCCAACACTTGACGGAGGGTTAAGTGGCTGAGTGTCCGTTTTATTGTCCATTACGACCATGAACCCATTAAAACTCTGCGCTGTTGCTGACTGGATGCTAATGGCTAAATGCTACCGAGGAGGCTGCACAGCGACAGAAAGAGATGGGAGGCAATGAATCGAAACAGCGGGCATGTTGGGGGTGACACCCCTGCGCCACACACACACAGAGACACACAGGCGAGTGTGTCGTCTCAGTCAAGATGGAATCTATTATTCCTTTGTTTCCCTGCAGCTTCTGGAGGGAACTGAGCCCAGCTAAGAGGAGGGAGGGAGAGTGTGTGTGTGTGTGTGTGTGTGTGTAAGGAATTCAAGGTAGACAGCTGAAAGCTAGTGACAAACTGAGTGTGTGTGCAGGAGGGGCAGAGGAAGACAACAGTAAGAGGAAAAAGCAACTAGAAGAGTGATGGAGAGACAATGACTGCCAATGGCAAAGGGAGAAGCAGAGGAAGCTATGAGTGTGTGTGTTTGTGTGTGTGTGTGTTTGTGTGTGTGTGTGTGTGAGAGAGAGAGAGATGAATGGGGCTTTTCCATTGGCACTTGTGGCCACGCTGAGTCAAACTATGCCGCAGTGATTTTTGTTTGGCCACGCTGAGTCAAACTATGCCGCAGTGATTTTTGTTTCCGTTACCAGTTTAAACGCGGTGAGTAGTGCTGAGTTACTTTACTGTTTCATGTTTGCTTTCAGCTGTATAGGAGTTGTGTTAAGTTACTGCCAATGAAAACAAGTCTGATTTTGCTGCTTCACAATAAAAGCTTTTGAATAACAAAATATCAGAGTTTTATTCTGAAGTATTTATAGGAAATGAAATGTGATTATCACAAAATTAGCTGAACTTCTTAACGGCTTTACTTGAATAAAAACAAGTCTGGGAACACTGCAGGGAGAAAGAGTGTAAGCAGAAACAGAAACGGTGAGGTGTTAGATGAAGAGCTGCAGACAACAGGCTCTTAAGCCTTCTTTCCATCAGGCAGTTCGGTTCAGTTCAGTACTTATTAAAACAGTTATTTCTCTGTTTCCATGGTGAAATGTTGTGGATGGTACCGATAGAACCGTGCCATACCATCCCCATGTTTTCGTCACAGCAGCAGTTTGCTGGGTTTTGAGTCGAAGGGTGGACAACTGATCAGTCGATCCAATAAGACTGGAGAGTGCTCACCTCCAACAGGTAAAAAAAACACGAAGCAAATACACTGAGCACTTTAGCTGCAGATCAGCCCGCTGCTTTTAAACCTCATCTACTCAAAGGTGTCATCAGTTAGATACACACACCTGCAACGGGGTGGCCCTGCTGTAATGGAAATGTAAATTAAGCAGACTCAAACTCTGTCAAACCAAGTCAAGCCAAGCCAGAAAGTGTATGATAAAGGCTCATGAGAGCACAAATATAAGGGAGCCAGAAGGAACAGAGGGGAAGAAACCCAGGGGAAAGGGAGAGGCAAAGAATAGATTGAAAAGGAGAAAAAGAAATACAGAAAAGACAGAGACACTCCATAACACACAAACTTCAGACAGGGTGTAGTTTCCAGCCCTCAATCACACCCCAGTTTATTGTAATAACCTTCAAAGTGTGCCTTTTTAAATCATAAGAACTTTAAGAATATGTGGTAAACACATGGATGTATTAAAAGAGCCATATTTACCACATGGAGTACGCCCTGCAGCCAATGTGTCCCAGTGGCCAACTACAGTACTGCAACAAAAAAGCTTCATGCAGGCCAAAAGGCTTTTTCCCAATAAACTGTGGAGCTATGATCAGACCTGTACCCATGTAGTTACTGTCAAAGCCTGACCTGAGTCTGAACCACAGCAGCAGTTTTGGGCCCGAGCCCAATTAAAAACCTGACTTCCCATTGTAAAATGTTGAGAAAATACAGCACGGTCCAAACCTGGTGAAGTCTGGTGAAGTCTGACATACAACTGGTTTGCATTTTAACCACCAGGCCTGTGGGCACACCCTATTTTGGGCCATCAAGACTTAACATTTGTTAAACCTTCCCACAGCCTAGAAGAGATACTTTTCCTGCATTGAATAGTCTCAATGTAAAGTCTGAGACAAGTGGCCCATGGAAGAGACACTAACATGTGTGTAGCCATTTGCACAGTGCGGAAGCAGACAACAAAAAGAGAAATGTCTGGCATATGATCTGGAATGAACGAGTTCCCTCGAGGTATGCCGTTTTCGCCTCTCATAACACATCAAGTGATAAGCACCATGAAACAAGTACCAAATATTTCTACTCAACAGTCAACTAAATTTTAAGTAAGCAGTTAAAAATTGTTGCCTCACAACAACTGACCTTGCAATCAACTTTCTCACGAGAGCAGATGGAGTGAGAAGCAATTAAAACAAAATCAGACGGTGTTGACTTGTCACAGTAATGCCAAGAGATGATGAACAAATACAGAAGAGATGGAAGGACAAGAAGCATCATCTTCTTTGCAACAGGAATCATTAGAGCCCTTTGAAAAGTATACTGTGCAGGATTTTCCCAAAACAAGACTCATACAAAAGTAATCCCTTTAAATTATTACTTATGACCTGCTAGGTGTGTGTGGCGCTAACCCTTATCTGCAGAGGCACTGCCCTCTGCTGGTATTTTCTTCTTATTTTGCTATGTTCGGGACGTTTAGGGGTACAGCACGCAGGTGAGATCATAACTTTATAAAAACAGAGCAACCAGGTGGAAACAGCCCTGAAAAATGCAATTATAACGAATCTAGGGTTGGCTTTAACTTTCACTGGTGTTTACAAGGGCTTAGCATAGGTACTCGATAGCAGGTATTGATCAAAATAACCCAGTACCAAGTAGTATCAAAACTTTTCCAGTCAACCAATACTAGCGTTCCATCCCTTTTTTTTTGATGGGGGTCTGATCCCCACCAGATCAACTGACTTTCTCTTGCTGCCGTCTCCAGAGCCGCTTTCACTCAGTTCAGCGTCTGCGTGGTTTGTATGAGCCAACACAGCAGCAGCGGCTAACGTCCAACACTGAACCGTTTTGTCCAAACAAACTCACACTGACACCAAAACAGCTCGACTCTGTCATTAAACCCATTTATAATCTTTAGGTAACGTTAGCCATGTGACGCTAACAGTTAGCCCTGTCACTGTGCATATGTGTGGCTGGGTGAACTCTCACAACTGTCTGGAGTGGAGCTCACATTCCCACAACAGCCACTACAACCAATACAGTCTGTGGGGTGGTGAAGTTGAGCACAGCTGATGGAGCTAGAAGTCAGCGCACAGAGATGCCTCCAAGACGTTTGAAAGTATAGCTATACTACACACAGCTCCATTCACATCATGGGTATTGAATGAAGTACTCCACTGGCTGCAAAATCACTTTGAGGGGACTGGTATCGTAATTTCTCTCAACGATAGCCAGCCCTACTGTTTACAAACAGTAGCTGACTCCTGCATCGTACATCTTTCACAAAATATCATCTTTGTTTTCTTCTTAAACAAGGAGGAGCTAAGAAACAACTCAAGTCTCAGTCTAACCAGCAGCTGACAGAGTAAATATTCAATGTGTGATTGTATGAATAATTCAAAATACCATCAACCCCCCCCTTTAAAGACAGAAGCGTTTGGTATTTTTACTTGAGAAGCGATGAAATCTGAAAACTTTGAAATGCATTATGGCATTAATGTGTTTTTCATGACACAACTGGGGGAATGAATGCTGTAAGGTTACACTCAAAATGCCCCCAGATCACAGCAACAACAAAATCAGAGTAAACTTTAACGAGTCAAAGCTGCTCCTTCGAGGGTTGCAGGAGGTTAAATGTCAAATCTGACACAGATCAGAGAGACCTTTGTGTGTGTGTGTGTGTGTGTGTGTGTGTGTGTGTGTGTGTGTGTATGTATTGTGTTTATACTGTGTGTCTGTCTGACACGCAGCTATGTGGAGTGGAGTCTGGTTACACTCCAGCCAGGAACACCTCACTGCTCTGTCTGTCAACATGTTTCTGCCAGAGTGTGTGTGTGCCTGTGTGTGTGTGTGTGATGCAGTAAGTCCTTCTAAGGCTTTAAGAGCGGGAGGGAAAGACCAACAGAGAGAGAGAGAGAGAGAGAGAGAGTGTGCCAAGGTAATAGATTGAAAAAGAGGGACAGACAGGAAATGTGAGAGTGAATGAATGGGGGGAGCGACCACGAAGCTACAGAGAAGCTACAGAGTGAAAAGGTAAGACTGAGGAGTATGAGAGTAAGAGGCGGGGAGGAAGATGCCAAGAGGCTGCATGCTTTCCTCGCTTTCACCCCATTACTCATCCCTGCGCTCACTCTACCCTGGCTCTACTTTCTCCCCTCTCCTCCTTGCTCCTTTCTATTTGTCTGCTGTTTTTCATTCTGAATCCTTTAAAAACTGGAAGTTTAATGTGCATTTAGGACCTTATCTACCAGTGTCTCCTGCATTTGGACATGATTAGTTTGCTTTGGTGCAAAGGAGTGACTGAAAAACTTCACTTTTCACTTCTGGCACAGTTCATCCTGACGACAAATTTTTATCTAATCACTGGGTTGAAGGTAACGTGTTCATTACGAGGGCTGAGTACTGAACTTCTACTGACCAAATTAGTACCAATTCACGTTCAATCTGTCAGTGCCAGATTTCGGTACCTGAGAACGCATATGGGTGAGAATGCCAGGTTAAGACAAGAGGCGGAGGCGCCGCGGAGCCTCCCAAAGCCTGGAGGACAGCCACGGAGCTCTGAGGCCATCAAAAGGGCTCTGTCGAGCCACCGGATTCAACTTCACACAGCAGACCGAAGCGCCCTGAAGCTGGGAGTCGGCCACAGACCTCCATCGGCCTCCCAGTGAGCAAACACTATTTGCGGCAGCACCACATTGCTGTAACAATTTCAGCATCTAGTCTATTGTCTTTTCTATATTATTTTAGTATTAGATTAGCATCCCTGCTAAACGAGCGGACACATACACACACACATGCAGGCAGACAGAGACAGACGATTAGCTCTGTGTATGATGGCAAAAGAGCAGAGGAGCAGGATTGCTTTTTAGTGTAATTAAATATTAAATATTTGTTATAATTTTTTGTTATTCCGGTACCAAAAAAAAAAAAGGCAGTGGAAAGTGTGCCGGTGTCAGTTCAAATGTGAACGGTACCCAACCCTGTTCACTCCTTAAGTATCTGACAACCATTCAGGATGTCTGCAGGTCGTGAAATAAGTCTCTGCACTAAATGTTTTGAAATTCTGTAACAAGAAATGTATCATCAACATCTCCATGTCCCGAAAATACATAGATTTATAATGCATGTGCTCTATATTTTGTTGTCATCTTTAAGGTGAAGTTGTAACTGGTGTTTGCTTGAGGGAACTTTAACACACTGAGACTCAGTTAATTTACAGCCACTGTGGGCAACTTTGCATATTTTAGTTAAGCTTTAACTAAGGTTACACATTTTGTTTGACTTCCTTTAAACTGGCAGGTCAGTTAAGTCGACAGCACTTTGTTTACTCCATTTCTCCTTCATCTTATTGTCTCTTCCTCTCTGCTGTCAAACTGGACGACACTCCCAGCACGCACACACACACACACAACTTATGCTGCCTTCCCCATCCTCTCTGCACTGCACNTCATCTTATTTCTCTTCCTCTCTGCTGTCAAACTGGACGACACTCCCAGCACGCACACACACACACACAACTTATGCTGCCTTCCCCATCCTCTCTGCACTGCACGTGGCCCGACGCCTCACTTGACTAATGGAGATCATCTCTTGCTGTCTTTCAGCCACTTCACTGATTTATTAGGCAAACAGAACTTTTCAACTCCACACACTCAGCATCCCACACCAAACTGCAGCAGCAGGAGAAGAAGAAAACGACAAGAAGCGGCAGAGTTGGACAGATGCTCCTGCAGGAAATTATGTTTGGGGAAATGGCCGCTTCCTGTTTTCCTTATTGCAATTAAATTAACTCTGAAACACCACTTGCTGCTTTAAATGCAGTGTGAGGCAACACACATCAGTGTACAGTACCTCACACAAACAGTTTCGGCAGCTTGCCCTTATAATTAACAGCTACTGAAATAAATTGTGTTTTCAGTTGCTTTCAGGTGTTGCTGTGCATTAGAGCAACCGTCTCCAAAACACTGGAAGCGTGTTAGTAAAATACAAGGGCCATAATTTATTCTACAAAGATGCTGTACATCATTTTGGTCACACAGTCTGTGCCCTGATATCAACTTAAAATAGTTATGTCTGGATTAAAAGGTGGTTAGGGTTTTAGATCACACACACCAACCAGAGTCAACACTGTACCTTGATGTCAAAGTTGCAGTCGAAGCGCTTGATGAGGACGATGAAAGCGCCCGTCAGGTTGTCCCTCGGAGGGGGCTCGATGGGCTCGCAGGCATTTTCTGGCCGTGCCCCAATCAGGAAACCCTACAGGGATGACATCATCAAACAAGACATGGTGAGATAAATACATGAATGGCTTCTATCCAAGTTTCCTTGGAAGTCAAACATGCGACGAGGGGTCAAATGAGGACTCGTTTTCCAAAAGAAGATATCTGTCATTCATTTAAAAAGCACTATCTAGCCCTAAAAAACTGGCAACTGATTTATTTTGCTACTCTGTTTTGGTTGGTTAACAAAAAGGTCCTCTGTATTCCAGTGACGAGTGACGTCAAACAGTTTGTGTGATTTTCAGATGAAAAGAACAGATCAAAAAGACCAGCATCTATAGCTGACTAGTATATTGCTGACAAGTTAATGACACTGATTCCCATTCATTCATTGACTTTCACTTATTCCTGCATCAGCGTGTGTCCTCTAGTGTCAATGAATTAAAAAAATACACTGGAGTAGTTACTGGTTACTACAGGGTTATCTAAGGGATTCATGTCAGTGCATTTGAAGTGAAATAACTGCTCATAAGCTGACCTTCTTACACATCTGAAGTAGGGCTGCAACAATTAGTCGATTAATCATTTAGTCAATTGAAAGATAATTAATTGCCAACTATTCTGATAATCATTTCAGGCCTTTACCTAAGTAAAAATGTCAAAAATGTGCTTTTCTAGCTTCTTAAATGTGAGAAATTTGCTTCTTTTCTTCGTCATTTGTGACAGTAAATTAAGAGTCATCAGGGGTCTCATTTATAAGCATTGCATACACACAAAACGAGGCATGACAGAGGCGTCTGTCACTTCCCACGCAAACGTTCTGACCGAAAAACACAGACTTGACAGGAGAAACTTTCTCAAATTGTGAGGAGTATTTTTCACATTTTTTGGCATTTACCGGCTAAACGTTTCATCGATTAATCATGAAAATAATCAGCAGATTGATCGATAATGAAAAAAACTTGGTTGCAGCCCTAGTCTGAAGTACTGTTGGTCTTATCTAAACAAGATCTAGTAGTCAGTGTCTTTTATATTATATGTTGATAGCTGATTTGCCTTTGGCTTCACAGATTTTAAAATCATACATCATCATGTAATAAAAGTCAAGTCATCAGCACTGCAGAACAAGATTCGTTCTGTATTTGTAAAAAAAAAAAAACCTTTTGTGAGTAAACTGCAGTCTAAGATATCATCACACTGTTTTGTCAGATTTCAGAGACCTGCTTAGTGAACCTGTATACTGTTACATACATCACACACAACACAGTTACATCCCAGAATTCGATGTCAGCTCCCTGACCCAAAGTATGAGTAGCGCCATCTTTGTTCAGCCCACACACTGCTCCCAGATAAACAACATCCATCACAACCACAGATAAAAAAACAACAACAGAGAGGCAGTTCTCCTGCTGCCACAGATGTAACAGTGGCAAATCAAACATGAATTTAACATGGTAATGCTTTCATGATTAATGCAGAACTTTCCACTGGGGTGAAGAATATAAGTGACGCAGACACGACTATGATGTGTGTGTGTGTCTTTATCTGTCCATTTAAACCTGTGTGTTTTTGCATGTATCACAGTCTAAAGCTTTATAAGTCAGCTGTTCTCAGGGTCTCAGTTTGCCCTGAAACACTCTGTCCCTTATATGTCCCATCTCTCCGTCTCTCTCTGCTGCTTCCTGTCTTGGTCCCTTTTCCAACAACAGCTTTTTGAAGTGACTGATGAGACGGCGATAGTGAGAAGAGAGAGGGAGAGGGTTAGACGGAGAGGCTGACAGAGTGATAAAGGGAAGGAGAACAAAGGCGGAAAACAAGAAAATGATACAAATATGGAGGCAAGAGGAGTTAGAGAGCCACTGAGACGCAGACAAAAGGAGGAAAGCCAGAAAAAAAAATGGATGGAGAGAGACCAAAATAGAAAGGTGAAGACAAAAAAGGCAGATGTGGGAAAAGAGAAGAAGCAGCACAGATACATGGAGAAGAAGTGACACACAAGAGATGAGGGGAGAGGGATCTAACATGATATATTTTTCCAAACGTCTGCTGCTCTTATGCAAGTGTAACTAACACCACTGTGTGTCTGTGTGCATGTGTGTGTGTGTGTGTGTGTGTGTGTGTGTGTGTGTGTGTTAGAGGCAGGGTGGTGGACAGGAAGTGTAGACTGCTGTGGGACTCTGGGAATCTGCCAGCCACTTTCAGCTCCCTCCCTTAAAGACTTAAACACTTTTTAATATCAAGGAGAGTCAGCATTTTCTCTCACACAGAGAGACACACACACACACACACACACACACACACACACACACACACACACACACACACACAAGGCCGGTGTCTGCTCGCACCAAACTGATTCTCTGCGAGCGCATCTTGCCAGCTGCCAAAACAGCAGCTGAGCCACATATGGAAAACGACCACAGTGACACATCACATTTGCGAACAAACTGAGCCACGCTGCACAACACACGGGATAAAATTGCTGCCTGAATGCAGCACCAGGTTGTAGCCCAACACTGACAAAACCAGACGTACAAAAGGTTAAATTCAGGGATCGGAGAGATCTGTGAACTCTCACATCAGGGAGGAGTAATGTGTGAGGAATCCCTCACTGCCGTCACCTCTGGGTGCCTTCTCCGGTGCAGCCCTGCCTTGCTGCTTTATGACATCACTGTGCCACTGCCTCACATTCCTGCTCCTGACTTTGAAAACAATGGCAAGAGCGCCCTCTGCTGGGTGGAAGAAAACATCTTAAAAAACCACTAAGAACTGCAGAGAGAGGAGCCCGGTGAAAAACAGGAAATAACTGAGGACGGAGGGGAAATCCTGAAAACGTATACTGAGAGGAGATGTTGACAAACTGCTGTCTGGACGTGGACATCACTTCAAACACCATCTCATGCCACCTTCAACTGATCATACCTGTCCAGTGCTCCAAGCTGGATGACATGGAGCTTTTGTATGACTATATCTTAATATACATCATCCTGTAGCGCCCAATTTATAAAAGCAGGAACATTTTAGAGACTGTTTACTGAAATCTTGTTGAGAGTGTTTTAACTTTCAACGTGTAGATGGTAGTGGCACCTGGGGGCCAAGACAAAAAATAGACTGTCCAGAATTACAAACATGGCCAGTAAATGTATTAATAAAGAGCAGAAACAACTGGGATGTATATAAAATGCAGGAAAACAAAAAGCCTGACGACATATTGTGTCTGATCCTGTTCGTCCTGTTTTTTAAGTGTCATAAAATTGTCCTTGGGAAGACGCTATTGTGCCACTGCAGCAACCAAGAACATTTACAAAAAGTCTTTCATACCAAATAACTTTGCCAAATTCATACTAAGGCTGCAATTAATTATTATTTTCATTGTAGATTAATCTGTTGATTATTTTCTCAATTATTCAATTAGTTTTTTAGTCTATAAAATGTAAGAAAATGCCGAAAAAGTCTTTCAGTGTTTCCCAGTGCCCACAGATATTCAATTTACTGGCATAAAGGAGTAAAGAAACCAGAATTCATTCATGTTTATAACAAGCTACAGTCAGAGATTTTTTACTTTTTTTCTCAATAAATTCCTTGAACTGATTCATAGATTAACAAATTAGTTGGTGATTTACTGGCGATAATTGTTGCAGCCGTACTTCGTAACATTTATACTAGAACCATGTTCGTTGTTGTCTCCACTGTGCATGTAGTGTTATTTATAGTATTGTGATTGACTATGTGTTTTAAGCGACCTGTGAAGCCGAAGGTAAATTTTCACATTTGTGGACAATAAAGTTTATTATTTACTGCAAACATGAGGTTCTGCTATCTGTGTATGGCAGAACATTGATTCCCAGCTGGTCCAGCCACGGGGTCCTGATTTATCCTTAGTCATTAGTTCCAGGTCCACACAGTTTAATATATTCAGTGTCACACTTGCGTTTGGCCATGTTGTCGAGCTAGTTTGCTGTCTTTGCCAAGTAGCTGTCCGTTAGTCACTCACTCTACAGCAGGGAACAGCACTTCAAAATAAAAGCTCTATGCCAGAAATTCACTGTATGTAAAATAAGTGTGTTTTTTACAACTTGTGGTCCATTCAGAATGGACTCGGGACCCACTTTTGGACTGGGACCAACCAGCTGGGAACTACTGTGCTAGGATGAAACCCTGAGTTGTGAGTATGTTCTCGGATGAACAGCCAGTGTACAAATTTTTGGGCCTTCATTGTACTTGGAAATAAAGACACAAAGAGACATATTATAACCCAGCCCCCTGAGAGTCCTTGTGTCGCAATGATACCAAACTAAATGTTCCATTATTGCATTGGTCTTGCGCCAAAGTGTCAAAGGAAGAATTATTCATCAAGCATGTGATGTTGAAAAAGTGAAGTATCGCGACGCATTTGCACAACTTAAGTAGTGACACAGAAAAGAGGAAAGACTGATGTGCGAAGGTAGAAATGTGACAGTTAAGTCAACGGTAACTGCAGCCTGGGGTACACTTCAATCTTTTTTCTTTCCAGATACCAATTCAGATCCCATGACTTGTACAATACAAAGCAATATTTACCTGATATCAGTGCTCTTATTTTCCTAAATTTAAAATCTGTACACCACACTGTAAAATCCTTTGACATGCTGTGACACTTAGAAGTGAGTCGATGTCCCCTATGACTGAATGAATATAACTAATAGTGGAAATACTTAATAATATACTAAAAGTGACAAATGATCTGTAATCTGGAAATACCCCAAAATCTTTTCTTATTTTTAGTCATTTCTCCTGAGCAAACATTTTACACTGAACAAAGAGCCTTGAGTTAATAATGTAGCCACAAGTTCCTCTTTTTTTTTAACACTGGTACCATGTTGTGGAAAGGCCTTCCGCTACACATCAAGGGCCCTGTCTGACACCCAGTGCAAAGTGGCATAAAGCAGCACAAAGTGGCACAACTGTCATTACTAGTTTCAGACCCACGCAATTATCATTGTCAAGTAGCGCTTGCCCATGGGCATGTAGGTTAGGTAGGCTTATTGCTATTTTGAGGCAGCAGAAAGACCGGATCTAAAGTCGATGGCGCAGTATTTTCCTGCTAGTTAAAGGGCGTATTATTCACATAATAAGATGCACCCATAGGCAGGTTCACAACGCACATATACTGCTTGTTACACATACAGTGGCGCATGGATGGGTTGCATAATAACTCATTAATGAGGAGAGTATTAATTACATTCTCTAAAATGTGAACATAGCAGAGAGCAGAGCAGAGCTGCAGAGCTGCTGTCCGACTCTCTATTAAGAGAGACACTGTGTGCACTTATGCAAAGCAGCATAACTTTGTTGATGATTTCAGAGGCTAGAAGTTTAGTTCTGTTTCCTCTGTCAAGTTCATACCTACAGTTCTTAGTTTTGCTGCTTAAATGTCCTATGCCATTACTTTTTCTGCATTAGTCTGGCTTCTCCTATCTGTCAAATCTGCCATGTAAATAGCTTTTTAAGTGGACAGGAGATACAAATCTGATTGCCGTTATGCCCAAAACACACCTGCGATTAAATAAGGGACTTAATAAAACCCATTTGCCCTCTGCATCTTTATTTGCAACCAGATTATGTACTGTTTAACGAACAAAGGCGGAGTTGGCCCTGAAGGCAACTTAGACCACACACTACTGATCGTTCAAATAGGGCCCCAGGATTTTAAATGAGAGAGGGGTTTATAGAAGTCAGGTTCAGACTTTTTATGGAACAGGGTAGCAGATTCATAGTGAAACTGTGCAATGACATTGTGATTTTAGCTGTTTTTATTTTATTAAGTTGTGGTTTGTGTTCTTGAATTTCAGGATTGGGTTAGTTTAGTTTTTTGTTTAATGTCTTCTTTGTGTCTTCTTTGTCCTCTAACATCTTTGGACCATGTTGGAAACAAGTGTTTTCACTTCAACATGTTATCCTTTGGATTTCTGTTTCTGTATCTGACAACCCAGGAATAAAATTAATTAATCAAAGTCTATATATTAGTAAAGTGTTTAGAAGTGGACACCAACAGTGAGCCTTCAGTGTGTTATGGTTTTAATGGGTTAAGACTGAGCTGTGTAACTGCAGACTGAATTATTATCAGTCAAAAGCTTTATGTTGACTGCAGTTTGACTGCAACCTGATGTGATATTAACACTCTGATGCAGGTTTTGGAAAGATAACTGAATTCAGTGATAGACTTCCGTCATCATAAACTCTGCATAGTGCCATTTTCTAAACTAACTAACTAACTCAAGACAATCAGTATGAAATATGATCTTAAGTCAAGCTGTAAATATCCTTTAATTTCTTCTTGTTTGACTCTCTTGTTCTACTTATACTGTGCGTGAGTGCAAACAAACTCATTGGGATTTTCTGTTGTTACAAAATTCAAGAGGGAGGAGGAGGAGAAGGTGGAGGAGGGATTTCTCTGGCAGACTATTCCAAATTACAGCACAGTAATCCCATCACTAACAATCTCACTATAGGGCTTGTTTGCAGATTTGCTGTGGGTTCAGATAGGAGGAATTAATAACTCGCTGTAGCCTGAGTGGGGCTTCCCGTAAGGAGATTAAACCTTGTGTGACTCTACACTCACATTCATCGATGTTCAGATTCCCCGCTTTAACCTGCCTGAACCACATCAGCCCCCGCCCTAACGTATGCATGACCACAACAGGAAGCAGGTGAAGCTACAGCACTTCTGCAACCAGCACTTTTTATCATTAAGTTAGTCTATAATCACAATATTTACCACATCGATTACCAGAGTCCTGAGGCATTGACCTTTGACCTTCTTACTGAAACCATTACTGCGCTTGACCTTAATAGGAATGCTGGTGAAGTGGGACGGCTGCAGTCTAAATACGAAAAAATGTGGGTTTGTTTCTGGGTCATATCCAAGACTGTCTGAGAAACTGTGGGTGAGGAAAGTGAACAAGATGTGCCTGAAACTCCCTCAACAGAACAAGAGAATGACAAAGCAAAGCAAAGCAGCTAGCGGACACAATGACTTGCTGTAAGTACATCACTGAGTCATCTGGACACTGACTGGAAATACCTACTGTAAAAAAAAAATCTATGATCCCTTTATTACCATACATATACCAGAAGCAGGTGGCACAAGAGAAATTACTCATGCTGGTGCATTAAGTAACCACATTAGTGCTTCATTTAAATGATTAAAAAAAAAACCCTTAGAGCTTCCTTTAGAGTTGAAATTTCCCTGTTTGCGTGTTGACACAGTGGATGTGAGCATGTTAAAGCAGAAACTGGTTTGATTATTATATAAACCAAAAGAATGAACAAGTTTGTTACTACATCTTTAGCCTAGAGCAGGGCTCATCAACTATATTTGTCCAGACACTGTGGCTGCTGGACTTACAAATAATAATTATGATATGATAATACAAATATTCTAATTACAACAATAAATGATGAAACAAAATGTTAAATGAAATTACGAGTTTGACCCTATTCTTGCATGAAGACAGCACAAGCTGCATTCAGTTTATATAAGACGGGTTTTTCTTTCAGCTATTCAATCTGCACCAAAATATGCGTTAATTGCCACCCAAACTTAATGCACTATAAGTCGCATTTCCAGCAAACACTTTTGATATAGTACCCTTAGAACCCGTACATAACCCATATGGACATAAACCTAAACCGTAGACCTGTTTTGCACCACAGACAGCACTCTTAAACGTAGGCTAGGAAGTTATCAGATGGTTATAGCCACATCAACAACTTAAGTAGCAGAGGAATATTTACACCTTGTTAACTGTCCAGGGAACGGTGATACACACAGACATTTTAAGAGCAAAAAAGAACAGGCTGGAGTGTTTATAGTCTCTGTTGCAATCAATGGGATATTTAAAAAAAAGTGGGTTCATGCATTGAGTTGTTGTTGAGCAAGAGTGACAATTTTCTCTTGACCAATTAACAGATATTAGTGTTTTTAGCTCCACCTCTTAGCACCGGATTAGTGTGCTAGATACCTCAACAGAGGGGTGACGAAAGAACGGCACAGCATGGAATTTTGACAATGGAAGCACAAAAATAACCATTCCAATGTGTAACCAACTAAACTAGACTGCTTGGTGTAAATCAGGCTATGGAAGCGCAATTGTCAGGGCCAAGGACAGAGATAAGGACAGAGCGCTGTGATGCCAAGTGTGTGTGGGTTTCAGAGAGTAAGTGTGAAAGAGAAGGTGGAAGGTGGACTATTGCACACAATGTTACTAAGTTATTAATACTAAAACATAATAAAATATTTTCTAGTAAGCTTACCCGAACCCACACTGTGGGCTGTAGGTCGACCCATGCATCACTACTAGATGGGTTTTATAAAGCACCATGGGTCAAGCACATATTTGAGGTTGGTAAATCATTCCTAATAAAACTATTTTTATCTTAATTGTTTTCTTAATTTGTTTTTTTTCCCCCCTCACATTTTCTGAATTTATTAATATTCTACACACCGGATGTGAAGCTTTGGCTGGCCAGATGTGGCCCACAGGGCACCAGTTGATGATAACCATCTTACAGAAAAACAGAATTGGTTCTCAACGTGGAGTCCAGGGACCTTCGGGACTCCTTGAAGAAGTCAAATTTCACCACATTTGAGCATGGAAGCACATTTTTAGACCTTGGAACAGCATAATGTTCATAATCTCAGGTCCATTTATGAGCTTTTTGGGGGCTTTCATTGTCCGTCAGAGCCTTTATTCTCACACTTAATTCTCACGTGATGACAACTGAGCTAGCTCAATTTGCTGATGACGACCCATGACTGCAGTGAAAAGGTAAGAAATATCTAATAAGTCTGAGTTGAGATTATTTTGTTAAAATCCAATCACCACACAATTCACTTGGAATTAGTAAATGCAGTGGGTTATACAGTTAGACAGCCATCTGCTCACAATCAAGTCCCCAGTTAACCTTATCTGCAAATCTTTAAATTGTGGGAGGAAACTAGAGCAACGCAAGCACAGAGGAAACAAGCAAAAATGCCTGCTGTAAAATTATCCACTCAAAGTTCACTGTGACCTCGTGCAAATTTTTTCCATATTTTGCTCAACGAGAGATACTTGAGGCAAGATTGTTTCCTGCCACCTCTTTTTATGCCCACAACTTCAATCAAATGCATCTAGATCTCAATTAGAGGAAATAACTGTAGAGAAGTTTGTGAAAAATTTGGTATTCCCCAACTGATAGGAGGAAATTTATTCAAAGTCAGTCAGACACTTGAATATTCTGAAGCAGAATTTCTGGACACTCGCATAGAAACCAGGCTTTAATGAAAGAAGAGAAAAAGAACATGTTTTATTTTTACATATTTTCCAGGAAAAGTGTGTGCCTCGGAGACTTAACCAGTGTTGCTGCACCATCCAAACCACCACAGTCCTTCCAAATGGGAACTCAAGCATTTCTTCACAGGCTATAATTGTGGAAGTGAAAGTGGGCAAGTAACTGGAATAAAAACAAAAAGCCTGAGAGCGGAGTGGTGTGCTGAGACTTTGCCCCGAAAAGGGAACGCGGTTATTTTAAGATGAGTATCGATTCTTGGCCAGGGTCATATCTAAATGAAACTTAACAATGCTGAACCTTGTCTTCAAAGTTTGTAGCCAAGTCCACTGCCATTACTCTCTTACTTAACCTTCATGTACTGTATCTACTTGTACTGTTACTCCACCCTTCCAAGCACCTGCGTAGAAAGCCATAAGGCAGGGAGAGCACACCTCTCTGCCCTTCCATGTGCAAACAAGGAAAGCCTAAGGCAGAGAGAGCAAACCTTCCTGCCCTTCCATGCACCAGCAAAGACCCATTGCAAAAACTGCATACTGTACAAAAATAATAATAATTTTACTGCTGCAGATATTCTACATCATTGCAACCAGACATAACCAAAGTGTTTCAGCTCAAAAAACACTGAGCCCCTAATTGCACCTGATTGCTCTTTTAACAATGAACAAATATTTAATTTATTTAGGAGCTGTGTCATCTTTGTCATTTAAAAACTAGCAATATATCTAGTAATATCCTTACAATAAGGCTTATTTACAAAGCACTGAAAACAGGAAGAATGAAGTAAACAAAAAACAAAAAATGGCGACAATACAGCATATAACACCGTCAAGCCATCCTTAATCATCGCAAGAGAAATTCCATCACCGAGAGAACCCTATCAGTCGCCATTCATCAAGTTTGTATAAAAACACACTTTATTTTGAAGTACAGTGCATTTCTGGCACAAAGTTTTTATTTTAAAGTGCTGTTTCCTGCTCTAGAGTGAGTGAATAACGGACGACTACTTGACAGAGACAGCAAACTAGCTCGACGACATGGCTAAACGCCAATATGACGCTGAATATTTTAAACTGTGTGGACCTTGAACTGATGACTAAGAGCAAATCTGGATCCTGTGGCTGGACCAGTTGGGAACTACTGGTGTAATGTATCCCACAATAATGGTACAAACAATACAGAATTTATTCAAACACTGGCTGTGACACAGTTTGAAACCATTTCTGTCTTCAAAGAAAGTTGTGAAGTTTCATCTCAAGCCCGCAAGTTTTGTTATGCTGCATTTAAACTCACCTTGATCTCCAAAATGAAGTGACTAAAATGTGCACCTCTGATATTAAACAAAGCACAACTGTTGCACACTGTGGGTGTACACAGGCTTGCAGAGGCCTTGCTTTGAGACCCTAAGGCGACTGTAAACAGCCCCGGTTGTGTAAGTGGAAACAGGGAGGGCTCTGTTTGAAGGCTCGTTCCCTGTGGGGAATCCTCCAGAGACAAACAGGCTTGTGCTGCCTTGTGATGCCAGAGGTTTCTCCAGGCATCGTACAGTTGCGGCAGCGCAAGGTTATAACATTTGAAATGGGGTTACCTCACAATAATAAAAAGGTTATCGAATTCTTTTAAAGTACAGTGAGAGTTGACGGTATTACATATTCATAAATTACTTAGTTGGAAACTTGCCAGATGTACTAAGTCCTTGCAGTCTGACTCTGAACACCATCTGCATGAGTTTTTGCAAAGTGCTCTCTCCTTATTGCATATGCATTCATGACACAATTAGGCAAACAGTAGGTGGGGACGCAGTAAATGCATGTTAAAGGAGGGTAATTATGTATTCCCATGACTTACTAAAACGCACACGATCTGCAGGTCCATTATCTGAATAGCAGTGCAAATAGTGCTGGTCTATTAAAAAGGAAGTTGCGGTGGGGAGAGGAAAAGTGAATTCACCTTTGTTCTATAGAGATCTAAAGAGCATCAGACAAACAGTGAGTGCACAGGAAAATATCCAGAGATATCTGCAGTGTATACATGGAGAGAAGTTAAAACACGGGTTAGTCCAGTAAAGAAGATGGGAAGTTCTTCTCTGCTCCTTCCTAACCTGTGATAATGTGAATGATAATGTGGGGGTATTCTTACATTACAATCTCGCTGAGTGCTGCTGTAAATCACAGCTGAAACGACTCCCTGCCAAGCTCAGTCAGACAGGCGCAACATGGGCAGGGCAGAGGAGGGTCACTCTAAAATGGATGGATTGAGTTTAACCCCCAGAGACTGGGGCAGTATGTCTGGATGGCACAGGGCCTCTCGGCAGCGGGACAGCAGAGGTGGAAAATAAGAAGCAGAGATTACATGAGAATTTAAGACACAGAGCAGTGACACAGACAGAGCGACTAAGTCATTTCTCAGCTTTCGTAACACAGAATCTTACATAAGACTAATATGCACCAACACGGAGAGAGAGCAACATGACTGTGCGCCATAATCCCTGCTGTCTGCCTGGTGGCACATCAGTCACAGCAGGCTGTCTATGGTGAGGCCCACCTCAACAAACACAGATACATGTCATATATTATAGATGTCTCAAAATGGATATTTTCAGACTTGATATAATGACCTTAAATAATAAAATGAATTAATTCTCTGGACCTCAACTAACCTGCTGAAATGTAAACTGGCTTTGCAACCTTAAAAAGTGCTTATTCTTAAAATCTAAAACTGTAAAATGTCAATGATTGTTTCCAGGCATATTTTAGGATGACTCGGGGCAGTTTGACAACCTGCTGTCTATTGTCGGGCTGTATAACTCTGGGTATCCAGCAATCGCTACCACCAGTTTCTCCTCTATTGATTACCAACTGTAAACTTGTTGTCGTGACATCACAGTGAGCCCGCCTCTTTAATCATCTGATTGGACAATGTGAAAAAAAAAAATGACGAAAAAGAGATGATGTGGGGTGCTTTTCCACTCTGTTGAAGTTTTTGAAGCTCAAGGGGTTCAGAGCACTCCGGCAAACACGCCAGGTGTGTCACAATTCAAAAACCACTAGCAAAAAGCTTCATTCTCATTAAAAACAATCACTAAAAGTCTCCAGTTGCTAAAACGCCTTCTGTGAGATTGGGGTCTTCTGCAGTACACAGCGCAGCGCAACTGTCATTGCTAGTTTCAGACCTACTCAGATGTTATACTCACAACCAGCACCAACTCTGTCTAAGTACTGAACTGTGTGTCCATGGGCGTGTAGGTCTTGAAATGAGGCGTGGTCAGGCACATTGTTGGACGATTGCAGCAGAAATGATTGTGCCACTGACCAACAAAAACCTGATCTAAACTTAATGGCACAGTATTTTCCTGCTATTTAAAAGGCGCACCATTCAGACAGTAAGATGCACCGACATGGGCGACTTCACAATGCGCGTTACACACACAGGGAAGTGTGGATATGTTGCAAGTGGGTGAAATAAAGCACCATAAATAATGAAAATATTAATTACGTTTCATAAATGTGAACAAAGCAGAAAGTAGAGTGGCGCTGCAGAGTCACTGTCTGAGGAGCAGCAAACTAGCTCAGTCACATGGCCGAATGCAAGTATGACGCTGACTGTATCAAACTGGGGACCTCAAACTAATGACTAAAGAGAAATCTGGACCAGTTTGACCATTTGGGAACCACTGCTTTAGACCATGCGCTCTTGATCATTTAAATAGAGCCCTAAAAGTTTAGAGAGAGGTGGTATTCCCATTGCTGTCACTTCCCAAGTCTTTGTTTATAAATAGAGTTGCACATAGGAAACACTCCAAGGGTGTGTTCACCTTTAATGTCTTCAAACCTCATGTTGTGAGACCGATGCTACCAATCATCTCAACCAGAGCCTTAATTCCTACAACACACCATGGGATCACAACTCACGTGACGATTCCAAAATTACGCTGTGGGACCGCCATAATGGTGTAATGATGCTAAACACAGCATCCTTAAATTTAGATAAGTAGCAGTTATTATGAGTGTCCTAACATACGGCTCTTAACCTGCACATGTACACAAACACAAAACAAGGCGTGTACTGTAGTATTCTGCCATCAGCTTGCCTCTGTGCCCCCAAAATGCCTCTGTACAACAACAACTGCCACAATGACCAGCTTAGATAGCAGACATGAATCATCCCTTCTGTTTGGGAGCTTTGTGGATCAAGCAGTGTGCGGGCTGCTGGGCGGGGGGTGGCATTCAGAAACCTCACAACAACACATATTTATTACAATCCCTCAATACAGAGCAGTGATGTCTGGAAACACTGTCATCACATGTTATTTCACTTTGAGCTTCATTAAAGAGTGTAATTTGAATACAGTAGCTCTACACTGTATACTCAGTCATTTTCAAGTGCATCTGGCTGCTGCAACACATACTGGCATATGTATTAACTTGAAAAGCATTTAGAAGGTTTTTAAAATTGACCCTGATTTCCGCTGTGTTAACAAACATTACTGAATCCAGCATTATAAAACATTAGCTACATTATTGTTGTTTCCTGTTATTAGTCCGTGTATTTGGGCCCTGACACACCAAACTGATGGTCCGCCATTGGTGAGCATGTTTCCCTAGTTTTGCGTCCAGCGCTGGTGACACTAATCAGCCCTTGTCGGCCCTTGTTGGCGGTTTTTGGCTAATTCAGGAGACGGCAGAGCGCATCAAGGAGAGAAATCACTCTGACTGGCAATTCAACTCAGTGCATACGAAAAGAAAAGGAAGTGAGGAAAGTAAACAAAAGGCTAAAGCCAAGAAGGCATGAGATTTAAAAAAAACTTGTTATATTAGGAAAGAGGATTTTTTTTAGCACACTGCAAATATCCTTTGATCTTTCAACACTGGGTTTTGTTGTTCATGTGCTAAGTGGCTAACTAGCCTCTTCAATCCATCCTATCTGTCTTCTGGGGCCGTATTCACAAAGCTTCCTTGTACAGAGTCGCTCCTAGTGACGAAATACTAAGATTCTAAGATTCTGATGTTTTCTAAGAATTTCCTCTTAAAGTTAAGACTAGATCCTGGGAAAGACAAAAGTTACTCACAAAGCAACTTAGCCTTTCAAAGAGCTCCTAAGGTGAAAAACTGTTAGGAGTAAGGAGGAGGACTTTTAAGAGGCTTAAGACTTAAGAGGAGAGGGGAAAAGGCAGAAAGACAAAGAGGTTGGAGAAATATTCTTCAAACAATGAATGACAGTAAGTAAATGAAATGCTACAGATAAGATCGTGCAGAAATAATGTTTGTGGTTGATCTCATGAGGGATACACACACACATTTCCCACCCAACGCAATAACGCCAGAAACACAATGATCACAACACTAAGATATTTTGAAACTGGAAAAACTCAACGGTCTAACAGTGGTGACTTGTGTCTGTCTCAAACTTTCATCAGCAGAGTGATCACACTAACAATGACAACACTTTGAAAGTTTCATATTGTGATGCAGTTCGGTTCAATTCCAGCAGGCTCACAAAAGGGCGGGTCTCTCGGAACCAATCACATCTGTTAAAGGAATGTGTCATACCTAGCAACAAGGTCTACCTCACCTCCTCACTAGGATAAAAGTTTCTGTCCCTTCCTTGCTCAAAGTTGCTCTGAGAATTTTCCTAAATAACTCCTAAGCTAAAACTCCTTACTAAAAATTGTTTAGGCTAAGATAGGAGCTCTCTGAGAGTATTCTCCAAATGACGAATACAGACTATAGCCACCTGCTGGTATGGAGAGTTTTCCTCTCACGCAGGTGCAGAACGTACGTGCTAGTGGGCTGTTGGCTGTAGTCTTTGCAGTGTGTGCAGGTGCAACAGTTTGGCCGAGTTACAGGCGATGTGAGGTGACGAGACAGTCGGTCTTTGTTGCCCTAGTTCTTTGATGTGGGTTTTGTGTGTCTGGGTCTTTAAATGACCTGTAAATCATTTTGGAAGTCATGGCAAGTTCCAGTCCAATCTTTTTCATCTTAATAGTGAAGCTACCCTTTTAATCATATATGGACACAGACTGTGCAAGTAGCTTTGAAGATGTGAAAACAACTTAAACACAATCACATTCTTTTTTATGTTTTCACAGTTAAACATTAACTCAGTGGAGCTGTAAAGTGGGAACATGCTGGAAAATAAGAGATCATATAAACCAGGTCCACACAGTTCCGTGTATTCAGCGCCATACTTGCATTTTTCCATGTCATCGAGCTGGTTTGTTGTCTCTTATTGTTTGTTATCAGACAAACACCTCTGACCCTTCTGCACTCACCTTCAGTCCATCGCTGGGTAGCCGATAACCAAACCGTGCAGGCAGGTCCTCGAAGGCCTCTGTTTTGTTGTCGAATGAGTACTGAAAGATAGAAAAATTAACTTAAATTATGTTTGATTCAAGATGTTTTATGAAGGCTGACACATCATCAAAACAATATGAGGACGTAAAGTGTTTCTGCGTATGTGGGGGTGTAACTGTATTACACTATCATATTATTGTTGTATGTTTCTATGTATTGTCCTATGTGCGCTGAGAATTACTCACCGCGGCGATGTCAGCCTCCACGGGCAGCAGGTTGAGGAAGGCGAAGAGCTGAACAGTGAAGATGGTGTAAATCTGCGTGGCCGACAGCATCAGCATTCCCAGGGACAGCAGCATCTTGGCATCACGTTACAAGCCCCAGCTGCTGTGCCACTCACTCATTAACATACACGACCATAAACACACACACACACACACACACAAATGACCACGCACACTGGCCTGCAGTGGAGCTGCTGTACACCGTATGTTGTCGACACACCTGGAAAAGACACCAAAGTTTACGTAAATTTCTTGAATTAAATACATAAATTTAAACTTTAAATTAATGCAGTGTGATTTTGTTTGGGTGTCTGCCATTGTTAGCCAGTCGCAGCGGCAGTGCACCCTCCTTTCCAATCCTGTGTCTATTTTTTCGATTATCTCACTCCACATGTTCACGCCCTCTGGAGGTGAATGCGAAGTGGAATGTCAGGTTGCTGAACACACGGATCATACATTTCGATACTGACTCAATCTTCTGCAACTGCATCAAAGCAGAGCTGATATTCTGGACGACAGCTTCAGCACATCAACGACACCCCTCCCCTCAATCTTTCTTTCCACTGTTCATATTTGATAAATTATACAGACAGAGTACCTGAGAAGTGCTGTGAAGCTGCCAGGGTGGATATATCCTGGACTCCTGGACTGGAGTATCAGAACATTACTCTCTCTTGGATGCTGTTTCTTACTTGTCCTACTTTTTCATTTAAATAAAATACCCCGCAAAAGCAATGTGGACTTTTTGGAGACCACAGAAGACCTTGGAAAAGTACTGAGCAGGAGTGTGCAACAACTGTCCAGGGTTCACACACATTTTTACAAATTAACTAATTTACTCTTCCCTAATATTCGACCACATTTCCATGACTTTAAGTAGAAGAAGAAGATATACTTTATTAATCCCAAAGGCGAAATTCAATTTTTTTTTACTCTGCTGTAATATACACAAAGGCTGAAAAACACACACACGCACAAACAGGATCTATACAGGCATTAAATGGAAAGATGTCAAAGCGTACGGGCTGCTTTGGACAGGTGCCCTGAGCAATTGGGGGTTCGGTGCCTTGCTCAAGGGTGCCTCAGAGGTGCCCAGGACGCCAACTAGCACCTCTCAAGCTGCTAGGCCACAGTCCATACTTAGTCCTGATGGGGAATTGAACCGGCGACCCTCTGGTTCCTAACCTATGGCCCTATGGATTGAGCTTCTGCCGCCAAATGATCCGTCCACAAGTGGGTTAAAATGAGTAGGCGTATATAGCAATACAGCCACACATTATTATACATACACTTCCCAGGCACTGCCGACAGGCAAACTACTAGCGCTTGCTAACTTTACTTGCAATAGACCAGCACAGCAAATTCAGGTACTTCACGAAACATCAATACCACGCCCCTTTTTGGGAGACAGAAAAACAACGATCATGTGGATGTCGATGCAACTTGAAGAGTGTTTGGATTGCAATTCTGACAAGTCTGTATGCATTTATGTCTTGTTAAACAAACATTTGTTTTACAGACATGTCCAACAACTGTTTTGCGACCTTGCCTGAACCTGAGCGTTCATGCAACCTTGATAAATTAAGGTTAATTGCCATCATGTCCCTTCAGTCTGCCCCTATCTGAATGGATCAGTGATCCAACACAGTGGCTGGATGTTGCTTATCTATACATGTACACATGTCCAGATCACAATACCTGGTGTTTCAATCAAATATATATAATTGACTAAATCACCAGGTATCATCAGGCTGAGTGTTGTCTGTAAATAACCAACCTGTCAATAGCCTGCTGTTTGATTTATAAGCTGTGGTTTAGTTGGAGACGACTGTCTGATGCTGTTATACTGTATGACTGTACTGCAGTAGCCTCCCACTCAAGCTAATGTTACCTATCCATCAGTAGCAACTGTCACCAGCATCATTCAGTGATTTGCCACACTGACAGTGATTATTCACAAATCTTTTGTGCCTCAAATCTCAGTGTGACAGTCTCGGTTAACCTGTTATACAACAGCTTTTCTGCATTATCTCATGATGTGACAGCACTTTTCCTTTCCCCAAAACAGGGTGTGGCCTTGGGGATGACACAACGCCGATGTGATCATGATTTAAACACACATATTTTAAACAATAGCCAAAGCAATGTGTATCAAACCTTTTTTCAAGACATTCTAGTAATTCCAAACATTCCCAGGCCTTGAAAACAGTTTTTCTATTTTCATAACTTCTCCAGGAATTTAATGACTGTGGGAACTCTGATTGTCCTTTGAGTACATCTCCATTAAGCTAGTGTGACTTAGTGTCAGGACTGTCTTGCTGCCAGCTCCTGAAGGGCTTCCTGTTCTTGTCTGCTGTGTTTCTTAACTGGCCAGCTGCCGCATAAAAACTGAGTCAAGCTTGAGGCCTAACATCACAGCATCACAGCAAGTTCACAAAGAGGAGGGCAGCATGTGATCAGGTCAGGAGAAAACAACAGCCAGGCTTTAGACCACTAAGCTGTGTTATCACGCTGCGAAGTGGGGAAGGTGAGTTTCAGGATTACATAGTTTGTTGTGTATATGTTGAGGAAAACAAGGATTTTTTCTCATTATACCAATGCACCATGAGTGTGTGCAATGCCAACGTATATATTTTACTGTAGCAGGAAATGGTTCAAACAGATGGGGACGTAGAAAAAAACTTTAGCAGCACCTGTCCTCATTTAATACTAATCTCTACACTAGGGCTGCCACGATTAGTCGACTAATCGATGACTAATCGACTATTAAAATAATCGGTGACTATTTTAGTAGTCGACTAATCGGTTTGAGTCATTTTTCATAGAAAAGTACTATAAAAGTACCCCAAAATACTCTTACTGCAGCTTTTTACGTTCAGATATTGGCAGCTTTACACACTCTCCCGTGACAGTGAACTAAAACCCTTTGGCGTGAGTAGGAAACAAGACATTAGATGACGTAATTTGGGGGTTTGGGCGAGACAGACTGACATTTTTCAACATTTTAACGCATTTTTCGATGAAATGATTAGTCGACTAATCAAAGAAATAATCGACAGATTAGTCGACAATGAAAATAATCGTTAGTGGCAGCCCTACTCTACACTGCGTCTAAGCAGCTGGAATCATTTAATTGCTTCAACTCAAATATGGAAAACATGTCAAGATTCATTTTTGCAAAACATTTTAAGACAAATGTTTTCTTCTTCCCTTGAAATGCAACCATAACTCACTATGTTGCCTCAAAAATATTAAAGTATCTTTTAGAAAAACACAGTTCAAAATGAACTCTACACATTCAAATACTACGCCATATTAAAAAATACAGTTTTATGGCTAACATTAATATTTATGCATGCATTTACATACTAGTAATTAACTGATATATCATTGAACCCCAGCTAAGGAGTTGCAGATCTATTAATGAAACCACACCTGCTTTATCCGTCCAATCTGCAAAGTTCACTTAAAAAGTACTGAGGTTCAATTTGTGTATCTGTGTAAAATGGGAATGAGGCTTTGTTATGTAACTTTCCATCCCTCCTGTCCTACTAATGCTGCTGCTGCCATTTCCCATGAAACAAGGTCTTACACACGGAGTAATTCCAGTAAAGTGTGTCGCTCAGTGAGGGCAGAACCTGATTTCCACAATTAAGATGAAAAGAAAAAAAAAAAGCAGCCGGCCATCTAATTATAATCACAATTACAAGGTTTGCAGAGAAGCTGTTGGGGGAAATATTTTCTTTTGAGTGCAGTAAAGTCCAACTATAACTGGGGTTGCATGATATGCAAAAAAAATCATATTGCTTTCTTTTTTTTTTTTTTGACAGACACTGATTGCCGTATCAGTCACTATTCTAATAGGAATGGCAGTGGTCGCATTTCATTTTCACTGACAAAAAAAAGATGGTGATGGGATGTTTGCTGGGGCACATACCTCATAAGCATGTCCCAATACATACTGGAATACAAACTGTAGGCCAGGGCATCTCAGCAGCACCACAGTGCTTCATTTATAATGGTATGTTGTGACACACTTTGCCTTTATAAAATAGTTAGCCATATTGAGATTACAATGATAGTTTGATTAATTGTGCAGCCGTAATTTTAACCAATTTCTTAAAGCACGTCTCCAATTATTAACCTACACAAAGAAGACAACATGGACAACATTAAAAATGACAACATCATCCCAAAATGCATACATTAGCAGTGTTTAAAAATACACAAGGTTAAAAATTGTAACTATTGATCATTTGAGGATAATAGAGAGTACATTGAGGAACTATGTCCACTAAAATAATATAATTGAAATGTGTGTTTTTGGCAGCATTAAATACCTGACGAATTAAGGTACTTCATTAAATTGATGCAAAAACCCTGTGAGTCCAATATTACAATAATGCAATCCTGCCACAGGCCTAATGATTTGCAATATTACAAAGAGAGCTGTACATTGCACAAATTTGCTATACTGTGAACTTCTGCACAATCCCTCATTAATATTTTTGCACATCCTGCACAAAACGGTACTCTCAAACATGTATACTGTACATACTTGTTATTTTATAGTATTTTTAAAGTATATTTTTCATTATTTTTATAGTAATATTTTTATTCTGCATTTATAACAGTTGCAGTACTTTGCCTTTTTTACATTTCCTTTTGATATGTTTATTTTATGTTTAATGTATGCATCAAAGACCAAAGCAAATTTCTTTTGAGTGAATCCTACATTGTAATAAATGTTGTTCTGATGTTGTATTGTAAAACTTTCATCTTAAAATCTCTGACAGTTCACTTTTGTCACATCGCCCAACCCTGATGTTTACTTGCACTGCATGTCAGTGTCATACAACATGTCATAAACCTGTTTTCAAAAGGCAGTTGGGTGTTACCTACGTGCATTCTCTGTGAAAACAACACCTCACATCTTTGGCTCAAATTCCAATTATACAAATTAATTTTAGATTAAATGTACAAACTATGACATGAGACATGACACCAAATCTGTCTGAGGCAGAGGGGTCCCCTTGATAACAAAGAATCAAAGGGGAAGTGAAAGCAGCACCCATCATGACAACAGGATGACTAAACATCAAATGACAGGAACCACAAAAAACACTATGAGCTAATGGTGAGATGTCTACATTTCACCTCGACGTGATTAGAGGAACACATATTAATGATAAAATATGCTGTCAACATTGTAAACAATAATCAGACTTCGGAAAATTGCGTTAAACTTTCAACCCCCCAAATTTCACTGACTAAAGCGGGGTTACAGTTTCAACACCGGACTGTTTTTACAAATATAACCAGCAGCATTAATGTCAAGCGAATTTAGAAAGCTGTAGCGATTTAGCGTGTCGTTATAGACGTAAATTAATAGGTGGTGTGGTGTGTGGAGCTACGAAGGTGTGCAGCTAGCTGCAAAAACAGAGCGTCCTGTACCCGCGTTAGCATGATGCTAACTGAGGTAGCTAGCAGGCTTGTCGTGGGTGTTTACCTTTATAGCTGCCTGGAGGTTTATATCGTCCGGGAATTTAGCAGCTGGCGGTGACAACGCTCTCCTCCACTGTGCATTGTGCCAAGGAACATGTACAGCAGCGCAGATTTTGGCTGGACTTCATCCCGTTTGAACGCTTGCCCAGAGAATATGAACATAAACGTTACAGTTTAATCCCGTCCGCTAGCTTCTTCTTTCATGTGAGAGCACACACTTCCGCCACTCCTCTCTCCGCGTCTGATTGGACAAACCGCCTGTCAATCATTCCATTCCGGAAGTGACTCCAGACGTAAACATATCCACGTGATGGCACACACAACCATTTGCTGCCTTTTACAGTAGCATTATATGACCTGTCTGAGCCGAGCAGGCAGCCGATATTTACAGCTTTGTTACAGCTGCACCGGGGTATTACAAGATTAACTGGCAGCAGGAAGGGATATATAAAGAAACCATATGATTTAAGTGGGAAAATGTAAATGCATCAGCACAAATCTTGTCTCCCTCCCACTGAAGACAGTTGACACTTTTGAGTCTCTAGCACCCTCTATGGTAAATGGGTGGTGTGTTTGTTTGTGTTAATGGTTGAGTGCAAGTTAAGGACCAGAGGCTGACAACAAAACTTTATTTATTAGAGTACTAGTGTGTTACAGTTGTGGAGTTCTGCATGCAGCTATACATGTGCACATAACAGATACTTTGTAGAATAAAGCTTTACATCCTACAAGTTCTTAAGGTTGCAGATTATGGAGAAGTGTGACCAGATAAGTCATTTAAATTTTGGCAAGTTCAACATGCCAAACTGTGAAAGGAAACACTCATACTAATACATGCTTTTAATTTAATTTTCATTACACATTTCTGCTCATAATTATTTTTACCGTACTGCATCACTTATTTAAGTCAAAATTCTGAGGATATCGTAATCATCTCTCCTAACAAAACATAGAAATAAATACCCATAAAATAACACCATCGATACCAATTGATATCAACAATATAAAAGTATATTTCACAAAAGATAAAAGAGCATAATATAGAGGTGTGTAGGAGGAAAATGTCCACGGGTGAGGAAGAGGAAATTACCTCAAACTATCTTGTTATTTGCAGTGAACTTCATTAGAAAAACAAGGTTTTGGTCCTCATACTTTCATCAGGTCAAGTAAAAGAGCAAAGAAACATTTTCAAAAATATATACAAAGAAATATATAAGTATAAAATATAGTCTCTGATTGGCCTCACCTCAGTATGCATTATCTATATATTCTTTTGCATTTTCTTTGTTCTTCTACTTATCCTGATGAAGGTCTAATGACTGAAATGTTATTTTTCTAGTAAAGTTTATTGCAAGTAACAGAACAGTGTGAAGGAATTCCCTTCTATTCAAACAAAGGATAAAAGAATCATTCAAACCATAGCATGAAAAACTACCAAACACTAACAAAAACTAGACCTGAAGTTTAAATAATGAGAGATGAGTCTTAAAATTAAAAGCTGAGGGTGGTAAAAAAGGAGTAAAGCAACCTAACAGTGGTATGCCTTTCTCTCATTTCCTTTCATGGATTAAAACAACATTCTTCTACATGTCTATAATCTAGATTTTGTGTGTGTTCTGATTCATGCATGAAAAACACAGAAATCCTTAAACTTGCAGGTCCTGCACTTGAGAAACAGAGTAACTGTTTGCTTCAAGCCAAGATGGAACACAAAAACATTGTGGACAGCTTCAGACTTTAAAAGGTCAAACACAAAATAGCAGTCTCCTGTAAAACTAAAGAACATTACAAGTTACTGTAACGTTCCTCCAACACACAGCGTGTGAAAGAAGTCCTTTTGTTTCCCACTAAAAGGCAAAGTGAGAACTGACGTCAGACTGTGTTGGGGATGTGTCCAAGTGGGGACAGTTTACACTTATTGCATTGTAAGTTATTTTAGATATAAAACGTGTAACAACATGTTTAAAGAGCATATCAAATAAGATGTTGCAGTTTACACCTAAGATTTTTTTCTTGTGTTGAATTGTCAGATGCACTAATGTACATCCTCTCCTGTATTGCTGTGTACTGTCTTCATCTATACCTGCACTTGAACTTTGTGACTAAGAGCCCACACATATGTGGTGAAGTCTAATTGCTGCTGTAAAAACAGAGGCAGATCAGGTGTACAGATGACATGAGACTAAATCTATCAGTCAGTCGCACAATGGTCATGTGCAGCACAGCATTTTATTACGTCTACAAATGCTGAGATATATTTCTCCTTCTTTATATACTATATAGGCCTGTGTAATTTTGTTCTATGATTGTTTCTTGTCTATCTCTTTAAAGTCATTTGAGACATGTTGTAATAAAGAGCTATATGAATAAACTGCGTGTTAACAAGTGCCCAAGTACAAGTCAGATAGAGAGAGATAACCTTGCACACACCTATAATGTAAGGTGGGATGTTTCCACTACAGCCAACAACATTTTTCACCCTTTTAATCTATATTTTATCTGCATTTCTTGCATTTCAAAATGTTTTTATTTAGCATTACTTGAAAGCCTGTCTTGAGGGTGACAAAAACGTGGCACCTATCAAAAAAACACTTTCAAAATCCACATGGTAAACTTAAAAGTTTCCATGTCACCAAGTCAAAAAGATGCATCAGAAACATCAAAAGCAATTATTAAATGATTTGGATTTAAAAGCATGCTCTGTTGTTGACTAGCTAGATCAAACTTTGCAGACTAGCATGCCTTCCCAAATCCTACCCACCCAGCCCCTGCCCCCCTCCCTACAAAAACTTTGCCTCTGACAAACTGCACCACACACACTCCTCTGTCCGACCAGAGCACCACAGAGGAGCCAAACAGCCGGAGGACAGATGTCTCGACCATGAGAGTCTTCATCTGCTTTGCGGGCTCCTGTGAACCTTTGGACGTTCCCCCAGATCAGACTGTGGGGGCCATGAAGCAGATGGTGAAGGTAATAAAAAGCTACAGTAGTGGCTCAGGGCCATCACTGTTAATGAACCTTAACTTCTTGACAAGTTTTTACTGCATTTTGAAAATGTGCCTGATGATTTAGACGTCTTACTGGAGCAAAGAGAGTCTTAAAGTGAGTTATCAGTTGCAACCCTGGCTCGGATTTATCACATTTTGTTGCCTGTAATGGTGAAATACTATGCTTTGTTAAAGTGAAATCTTATATGTCAAGAAAAATCTAAATCCTGGTCTGTACTCTGCAACAGCTCCAAACATCCCCACTCTGTCCCTTTCTGTAGGATAACTTTCTGGTGCAACTCTCAGATGACAAACAGCAGCAGTATCTGGAGCTGAGCTACGGCGGTGCAGTGCTGCAGGACAGCTGGGCTCTGTGCGACGTGGGCATCACAAGTGGCAGTGCCATCCGATGCCTGATAAAGGTATTAAAGCATGAAAAGGGTTTAGAGATTTGGAGCTGTATTGGGATTTGCAGTAAATACAATCAGCTTACAGCGATGAACATTGAGAGAGGATGCTGAGGTCCATCTTTGCTGTAGGCTCACACTTCAGACGCTATTTATAAAATGCTTTACATAAACAGATGATTACAGTGCAGTTACTTCTGAATGTGACAGTGTTCAAAATCTGTCACAATCTATGACAACATTTAAATCAGTTAAAATATTTTATAAAAGTGTTTCAAAACTTTCAAACTTGCTACAGTCTCTCTTCTTTTTTCTGCTCTGATGCTGGACCTATACATTGAGGCACTCGCAGTCGCCTCTCACAACATACTATCACTGTCAATTCACTTCAATATACTCTTCATCTTTTCACTTTAGAGCTGCTAAAATTAGTATCTTCCTGCATACATATTCATTACTTGGGATTACTTCTCATCAAAGACATCCTTGTTACAGTGAGTGAGTTTCATGTCAGACTGGTTCACTGATACGGAACAGGATGTTCCCATGTGAGCGGCAGCTTGGAGGGAAATGACTTTATGGCTGTCTGAGATCTTTAGTTTTTTGTCCCTATTAGTAACTCTATAGTAATGGGACACATTCCAGGCTCGTCACCAGGCAACCTTGTGTAAAAGCTGTCAGTGGTGAGCATGTGTGTGTGTCCTTTTGTCACCTTTTAACATCCGCTCATAAAAATAGTTGTTTTCTATTGGTCTTTTAGTGTCCTGGTCCCATTTCACTCTCCAAACTTTTGTCTTAATCTGGGTCCCTTTGCTTTGACACATCTTTTGCCTCCTTTAATGGGTCATCTCCACTCCTCAAATGTGCACCTATATATATACAGTATGTATTCAGTCAAAATCCTTTGCATGCAAGTGGTAAATCTTGTACAGAGCTTTTGCAAGGAGCATTCCAGGCTCCAGGTAGGTAGGTAGGTGGGTAGGTGGGTGGGTAGGTGGGTAGGTAGATAGATAGATAGATAGATAGATAGATAGATAGATAGATAGATAGATAGATAGATAGATAGATACAAAGGTGTCCAGCAAGAATGACATTAAACTTAAAAACACAAACAGACAATAAAGAATCAGGCATTTATATACCTACAATACCTACAGGATTTTCAAATACTATAAGGTGGTTGTTAATTTCATGTGATATACATAATGTCAGCCACAGAGTGGCAGCAAACTCCTCTTTGATCATTGCTTGTGAATTACTTTTGCAATACAGAACATAATTTAAAATAAATAAATAGATGAGTGATTACAATTTAATAAGCTGAAAAGTGAAAATGAATGCAAGAAACTTAAAATTTACTTTTTGTTTAGATAGACAGTGACTACATCTTGTGTCTACGGTTACTCTTTTGTCCTATTAACCTAACTGCGAGACCATTCTAATTATTTTTCAGAGTGAACAAAGGCCTGTGATGCTCGTGTTCAATGCTGTGACAGGAGAAACCTTACCAATTATGGGAAGTGAGGCTCTTCTGCATGTGTCTGTTGCAAGACTGAAAACTGTGGTGTCCATGCAGAGTGGGCTCCCTGTCAGCGCCTTCAGACTGAGCACACCTGCTGGTGTGCAACTCTACGACTGCAACCAACTGCAAGACTACGCCATTGAAGTGGGTATGGGCCACCAACAGATTTTAACCTTCACATGAACAAGGAAACAAGGAAACAAGCACATAACAATGACACTTTTAGGGTTTTTTTTTGTCCTATTCAAAACCATTCACTCAAGATTTCGAAGCTTAAATTGAAAAATAAATTAATCAGAATTATTTTGAAATCCATGCAGTTTTTCTTTTATTTACAACAAAGGCACTACTCTCCGTTTGGACACATGGGATGGATGGGTGGAGTTCCTCCAGGGTTGCCTCCTGGGCCACAGATCGACAGTCCAGAGCCACCTATCAGAGAAGAAGCCAGTAATGAGGTCAGAAATTCCTCATGTGAATTCAAGTGCGACAGGTCTGTTGTTGTGCAGCTTATCCATAATGAGTCAGGGTGCAATACTACAGACAAAAAATGAATCGTTCTTGTGCTGCTTTTCCAGGTTTCAGCTGCAGGTAGCGCTCCATATCGCTGCCTCCTTAGGGCACCTGGATCTGGCAGGCTGGTTGCTGGAAAGGGGGGCACATGCTGAGGAACCAGTAGGAGTCCATCCGTACCGCCAGTGGTGCCATCAAACTGCCCACCAAGACACTAGAAAGTGTCCCATCCACATTGCTGCAGAGAGCAGCCAGCTCCTCATCCTCAAACTCTTCATCACAAACAACCTTTTGACCCTGGCTTGTCGAGACCCTGGAGGTCGTGACACTTTGAAAGTTGCTATTCAGCGTGGTCACAGGGATTGTGTGCGCTACTTAGCCAACAAGCTGTGCTCAGTGGTATCCCTGCCAAACGTGTCACTGCCCATGCGTATCTACCTCCAGATAAAGCGCTGGGTGAGTTTAGGGCAGAAAAAGGCAGCCTCCAATCGAGGCCAGTACACCAGTGCTGCCTTCAAAGCCAGGGTGGGGGATACGCTGCTGGTGGACGGCTTCAACCAGCCAAACATGTGTTCCAAATCCAGGAAAGCTGTGACCAAACCAAGCAGAAGAAATGAGGCCAAAGCTTTGCAGCCCTTACCTCCCACCAACAACTTACTCTCAGCACCTCACCTCCCCAGCCTGCAGGCAGTGAACCCTGCTGACTGTAAAGAGATGCACAATAGCTGGAAACAAGATGTTAAAAATAGAGAAGAAGGCCTATTGAATGAAATCAGAAAGGACGACAGCAGCTTATTCAGGAGCAAGTTCATACTCCCACCAATCAGAGAAGGCATTCCGAAGCAGGTGTTTATTGGTGCATCACCAACATCTTACCATATTCTGATTGGGTCTCTGAAGTCCTCCTCTCAGCACGGTGGCCGAACACCAAGAGAAAATGCCATATACTGCTGGACTATAGCCAGGTCTCTATTTTTTGTACTATATTGTGTGTTCATATGCAATAAAAACGCATCATGATGGGTAGAGATGTTCCGATACCATTTTTTCCTTCCCACTTCCAATACCTGAACTTGGGTATTGGCTGATATCGAGTACCAATTTGATACCACTCTAGCATTGGGTTTCAAGGTTCAAGGTGCTGCATATATGTTAAAATCAAGACATTGCTATAATTACTTATGGAGCTTTTGTAATGAGACATAAAACAGAGGCTATCAATTGGCTATTTTTTGTTTTACTGTAGTTACACCACAAATCGGCTTTAACAGCTTTAATTTACTGTGGGTAATGCTTTCTTTTGCAGTGCCTTCACAGAGAAGCCTTGGTTGAAGCAGCTGAGCATAGCACGGACCCTGATCAGGAAGCGTGTCCACACCATGGCCTGATACTCTCATCCAGATCTCAGCCCAACTGCTCGTTGATCTCCTATCGGCTGCCTGAAGAACTGTTGACGATGAAGAGTCCTTCAGAGTGACAACTGAGGAGTGTATCTCAGGCTAACTGACATTAAACTCCTCTGTCTTTATGTGCTCAGTTGAATCTCTGCCTTTTATTGCTTTTAGCAGAAGGAGAGACAGACATCAAGGATATAAACATGTAGTGATTATTTTTTACAACAAGCTGAAGGGTAAATGGATGAAATTTTTATATTTGACAAAAGTCCAAGTAAGGACTGACTTGCCTTTAGTTGAAACTCAAGAGCACTAACACACTGCATCCTCTGCCCTCACTATGTGCGTAGGTGGGCAGCTATGCAGCAAGCTAAACACATTTCCAGTAAAGGTTTTAGTGGAAGCAATTTGTGAGACTGGGAATATTGATTTCAAATAAAAAAAATGCTGAGATTACATAAACAAGAGTTTGACCAAAGGTGTTGTAAAAATAATCTGACCTACAAACACTCTGACTTTGTGGAAACCACCTTCACTGTGCAGCCTTTCTCTTTAAACAGAACTGAAGTTGGTACAGCCTGAGCTTTCTTTCTTTCTTTCTTTCTTTCGTTCTTTCATTCTTTCTTTCGTTCTTTCTTGTCTCGTGACTCATCTGTCTGCTGTCACTCATTTTATGGGGACTTCATGTGTTGTGGGAAATATAATCAGAAAAATGATGTCAGTGTCATTGCAAGGTTTGAGACTGTACAGATATGAATTAAACAGGGGTTTAGAGCATGGAGTAAAAGATGATCAATTGTAGTATGCTGTTGTTGGCATGAATAATTTAGATTATTTTGCATTTTTGTTAATTAAAGTGACAGTTAATGTTTGAAAGAATATTGCCTCTTATTTGGGTGTATTTGTTCAAGCAAGTTTTTTGGGGGGAATGTAAGGAATCATTACAAATGTACCCCAATGAGATGTCAGTAAGGACAAAAAGGAAGTACAATTTGGTGGAGGCGGGTAGAAGTTAAAAAATCTGATGTGTTCATAGGTTGTGGATACACAGATACCCCACGAAAGAAAAGAGAAGTGTTTTTAAATGTAAATGCAAGAAGAGGATAAACATTTTGTTTATGAAAATTTGAATTTCTATGATTTCTTGTTATTATAGAGGAAACAGCCACTTCTTAGGCCTACAGAGGTTGAGTGTTTCGTATCTAAAGGTCCAGTGTGTAGGATTCAGGGGAATATATTGGCAGAAATTAAGTTTGTTTTCTTTAGTGTATATTCACCTGAAAATAAGAATTGTTGTGTTTCTGTTACCTTAGAATAAGCAGTTTATATCTACATAGGGAGCAGGTCTTCATCCACAGTGTCCACCATGTTGCACTGTCATGCTTCTACAGTAGCCCAGAACAGACAAACCAAACACTGGCTCTACATAGGGACATTAATGTTTTCGTGTCAACCACTGTAGTTTACAGTTACAGAACTGCTTTATTCTATGTTTTTTTTTTAACTGTTTTAATCAACTGGTCCATTTCTTTTGGAAAGGAAGAGACCTCTGTGGTTAATTCAGCTCCCGGAAAAATCTCTTACACAATGAACTAGAGCACTCGGAGAGTGCAGACCTCCGCCCCAAGCAGCTCGGATTTCCCGCCATTTTATTATTTTATCCACTTCGCTTCAACAGATCACCACCAAAATTTTATCTTCTGTTCCTTGTGCCATTATCAACTTTTCCTGAAAATTTCATCAAAATCCGTTCAGAACGTTTTGAGTTATTTTGCAGACAAACAGACAAACAGACCAACGCCAGCGAAAACATAACCTCCTTGGCGGAGGTAATAATAATGCAGTCCTTACTGGGAGTTCACACTTTGCAAAAGAGATAAGTTTCAGCGAGTTGCAATCTGCAATCTACATTTTTGGGTTTACTTGACCTTATACTTTATTCTACATAACTAGACCTGTTGTCCTCATTCGTGGACACTTTTTTGTGCCACCTAGTGGTATGAGAGCTCAGTACACTTACCCGTGTAAAAACTAGATGGCAGCCATTTCTGTCAAGTCAGTCTGCAGCTGATCCTGACATCAAAGTGGACAAGGTCCAAAAACCTGATCACATTTTATGGTTGAAACTTGTTCATTCATGATAAATTATGTTTGTAATTTGATACGGCAACAAATTTGACTAATTTTAGCAACAGTAACAAGCTAAGACACCTACTTTATTACTGTCCATACCGTCAATTTGAGGACATTTAGACTTAAATATCATTGATAATATTTATTTTTTTCATACTTATCGGGTCCTACTCATCCCAAATAGCTAGGGGAAATTAAAAATGCAAACAAAACAAAAGTTCAGGTCTCAGGAGGTTATAATGAATGAAAACACCATATGCCTTCATGCATATTTTGTCCTCCTTCCCCTGCTGTTCAGCACAGAGTTTGGGTTCCTGCATTCATATTACTTAATAAAATACAAAATACTCTAAAAATACTACAGTTGTTGCATTCTACATTGTTTATGAAAACCTGCATAAAGACGCCTTCACGATGTTGAAATTTCCGAGCTCACAAAGACAGCATTTATAGGACAGTGTGAAATCTCGTTTCAAAATCTCGCGATATTGCAAGCATAGCCGACCCGCTAGTAGTGCTGTCGCCCCACCAGTCCTGGGAACAACAAACGGAGAGTAGACATGCTGAACAGCCAGTGCACATAGGATCCTGCATGGGTTTGCCCCGACTTTATGGAAGACCACTGAGTTATGACGGGGAGCATGCTTAAAACCGAACCTGCCGTTGGTTACTGAGTCGCAGAAATCACAGAGTCGGAATATCCGTTGAAGAGAAATAGTTGAGCCAGCCGGGTCTGACAGTCAGCGTGTGGGAATGGCAGCTCCCCGGCCGATAAAAGGCATCCTGAAAAACAAGAACACCGGGACAAACGTCAAATCGCTGCCCGATGAAGTACCACCAGACACCGCTGAACAAGCCCCCGTACTCTCGGAGGAAGACCAACAGTAAGTTTTTCTGCTTGGCTGTCGTGAGGCTGGTAGACAGGTGACGTTAGCTAGCTAAACACTTGTTAGCCTCTCGAACGTTAACGTTACTCCCCTGTCAGGCTAACTGACAAGTCACCGTTCGGCCGTTAATGTTAGTCACCACCGTGTGCTGTCTGTGTGAAAACTTTCTGGTTGTTTCCAGCGACTGTGACATTGTTTCTCCTCCCTGATAAAATCATAATGGTATGTGTAACCAAGAGCTAACGTTTACCGCCATGAGTCGGCTGTCAGGTTAGCTTGTTCGCTAGCCAGTAATGTCAGAGTCACGACAGGTAACACACATTGTTCAAATTCAAAACTCTTACCGGCGACTTGCTTAACTTTGTGGTGATTTAAAAATATGGGTACAAACGTTTAAAAGTGACGACCCTCAGGAAGCAACGACCATAATTGGGCAAATTAACACCAACCGTGTTGTCATGTGCTCCTCCATATAACGTTAACGTTGCGTTACATTAACGGTAACATTAGTTTGGTGCTTTAGCTTCCCTCTTTTAACACCTAGCACTACTTCAGTTTTCTGTAAGTTACAAACACTGACTGAAGATTTGTGTTCTGCAGAAAAAGATAGACACTGCTGACATTAAATGTAAGACAAACAGTGTACTGTACAGTCCATGGTCTGCAACAGGTCTCTGTAAAGTGTTTGAGATCTAGGCTATCACTGCTCATTTAAATGATGTGGAGAACACAATGATTATTGAACTTATAATGAATGAAAACATCACATGCCTTCGTGCTTTTTTGTCCTCCTTCCCCTGCTATTCATTAGAGAGTTTTTGTTCCTGCATTCATATTACTTTCTGAGATAGCCACAAAAAAGCCACATTTTAAGGCAGTGGTTTCTAACCTTTTTCCTTAAGGGGCCCATCCTGGCTCAGGGGTTGTCAATGTATATTACATTATAATAAATGCATAACAATAAGATGTACGACATCTATTGCACATCTGTCCATCCTGGAAGAGGGATCACTCCTCAGTTGCTCTTCCTGTGGCGTCTACCATTTTTTTCCCATTAAAGGGTATTTTTGGGGCAGTTTTTCCTCATCTGCTGTGAGGGTCCAAAGGTTAGAGGGATGTGGTATGCTGTGAAGCCCTCTGAGGCAAATTGTGATCTGTGATATTGGGCTTAATAAATAAAATTGAATAGCGATACAGAACAACTGACAAACTGTATCCAAACAGTTAATGTAACAGCTGCAGTTTGCGTAAAACTAGTGATTTGGTTGAATTTAAAGCAGGTGAAAATTGTTTCAGAGAGTTTTCCTCTTATTTGTAGGGACTTTTTTAATATGATTCTCTCTATTATATATTTTTACATACTTTTTTTTTTGTTTTTTTTTTACAAATTCAGTGTTTTCTTCTCCCTGATACTTTGCTGTTGTTTTAGCTTTTTATATTGTTTAAGCAGTTGTGTGGTCGGTTGGATGTACTGCTAAATTAACGGAAACAACATTGGAGAAAGCTTAAGGTAGCGAAATGAACATTTAGTTCTCAAGCAACAGCTCTGGTTGACGTTCCTGACATTCAACATGTGTTGTGTGATAAAACTGGTCATTTTAGCTTTGGTTGTTTGAACTGTATACATACAACTGTATACATTTCTAATGCAGGACAAGGCTGTAACATAAATAATTTCCCCTCGGGGATCAATAAAGTATTTCTGATTCTGATTCTGATTTAGGAGATAGTGAATACTCTGTTAATATAGTTTGTGTTCAGGTCTTCACCATGCCCATATCCGGTGAGATTTTGGGATATCTTTGATGATAATCCAAACCTTTCATTTAGTTTTCTTCACACCAGTGAAACAAATTCTGGGAAATAGACATGCTGTATATTTTTTAAAAGTTCTCTCACACTACTAGAAGGCCTTGTGACCCCCTGTGAATCTTTGGTGACCCCTAGGGTAGTTGGGACCCCCAGGTTGGGAGCCAAAGTTTGAGGGCATTGCGGTGTATTTGCTACGTTTTCATCCAAAAATGCTGAAATGTGTGTAACATAAAGACTTGACAGGCTTTTTATGAGTCACTGAGATTGTAATCAGTCTAAACCAGTGTCAGACAAAGCAGAGCTGGGTGTAACCCAAGTTATATTTCTAGCAACAAACGTTTGATGTTATATCTGATACTGACAACTGTGTTACAGACCCTCGCTGGCACTGACGCACCAGCCTGTGGTAAACAAGACTACTCTGATCTGATAAACGTACACCCACCTCTGCACTAATTCTTCAACAACCATCTCAACTGCTGTCAAATCTCACGCGTCCTGAACACATCTCACATGCCCTTTAGTTCATCCAGGGCAGGCTTGATGCTTTGTCAGAGGACACTGACCTTGCTCGGCATTCCATCCTTATGGTAGCCAAAATGATAGTTTGGCTCACTCCACTTGCAGTAAAGGACACCGTACTAAAATATCAAGCGTATTCAGTGGCAATGGAGACGCCTCAGACGAGGTCAAGAACATTAAAAGGGAAATAAGTTGGGGGTCTGCCAATAGTCCCACAGTTAAGGGCAGTGACACAGCTCCATGATGAACTACTGAGGTGCAGTTTGTGAGAGCTGGCCTGGGACTGCTAAATCAGCTCCTTTGCCATCCAATAGGTGCGCAGCTTCAGGGTCGGGTTGACAACATTTGGAAGTTGGTTTCTTTTTCTGGAGCCTTGCCTCCTCCTATGCATTGATATCATTAATACTGACACTTTGGCTGTGGCAGTGAGACATAACGCTTCAGATCACCTGTCCCTGTTAAGTCTTTCAGTGCTGTGCTCTCCCACAGCCACCTCTCAGTCTCCTCTCTGCCTCCAGGAAACTCTGGACACACACTGTTCCCTGAGATATGCTGTGCTGCTATTTAAAGGAGATTTGCAGACACAAGGGAGCCCCTTTTGCCACAGCATGATCGGTAAAAAGAAAAAAAAAGACTGCTAAAACTCAATTATGTATGACTTTACATTATCTGTATAGCTGTGGCACAATATAATGTGAAAGAAACACAATTCTGGATATTTTTAGCTATGTATGTCATCTGCGAACAGACCTGTAAGTAATTGGATTAAAAATGCCAGAGGGAAAAAAATGCACAAGGCTGCGCAGGAGGTTGTCCAGTGCTTTTTGTTTGAACGTTTCAAAGTGGCTTTGAGCAAGTGTTCCTTTACAAAGTACATCTGCTGCTTAAGAATACTATGAAGTACACAGTACAGCTGGAAAATATGAAGAAATGATATGATGTTAATATTTGATATTTTTGGCCAAATACCTTGATTTTGATATTGATGTTACAATGATATTGTTGGGTTGACTTTTGGTGCTTTCACAAGATGAATCTTTTCATAAATAATTATCAGTCATATGGATATAATGACCAGGAAAAGATAACATTTATGATATTATGGTATCCAAAATCGAAGACAATATCTATTCTCATTAAAAATAAGTACATATGAGGGCTTTACATGAACTGAATTCTGTCTGATTTACAGGGTGATGACTTGACACCACCCACTTGCCAAATGCTGCTAAATCTTTGACGCTAACTGGAGAGTCTGCCCACTGGAACAGTTGGCTTGGGCATTATCATCTGCTGAATCTATAAGTAGAGTCATGCGAAAAATTGCATGGTTATAGTGTGATGCTTTTAAACATTGATATCAACATGTATAATATAAGGCATAGTGTACAGTATTTTAAGAAATGATCAGATTTAGGATTATATTTGTTAATTCGGGATGTAAGCAGTCATTCTTTGTTTGGTTTAAGTTGAATATATACCAGCAGGTCTAAACACGAGTACCAATCCTCTCTGAGCGTCAGCTTGAGAAATTAGGCCATGGGACGGCAGTTATTAGTGAATTCAAGTCCCAACAGTGAATCGAGCTTTTTCTGTGTTGATACAAAAATAGTCTCTCTTTGAGTGACGAGGAAGTGGAGGAAAAAGAGTTTTCTGGAAGGATCCTGTGTGCAGCCATGCACTGAATAGAGAGGAGAACAAGGGACGACCATGCTGTGCCACGCTGCACCTGTCAGCTCTGAGTTTAAAGCAAATACATACACAATCATCAGTCTGTGTGATTACAGGGCTTACATGCTTTTAAAATCTGTACAAATGGCACAAATATTTTAATAACTTATTGTTTTCCTTTTAAATTTAGTTAGATTTTTTAGCTCTTTGCATTCAGTTTGATTGTGATTTTTTTTTCATAAGCCCCATGTCAGTGTAAGTCAGCATTTTTTGGATAGAAAAATGACCCTCCAATGTCATCCTTTGTCTACTATGCTAAAACTCTGACAGGTCTTGACCGCTCTGGCTCCGTGCATACTAATGAACTCTCTTGATGTGCTCTGTGTTTTATAGAATAACTTAAGATTGGCAAGCTTTATAGCTCCCCTTGTTCAGGACAGCAGTGCTCACAGTGGCCCTCATTTATGAACAAATGTACGACACAAAACTGGGCTTGTGGTCATTTCCACGCAAAGCTCGGCATTTGTCAATGTGGTCATGAGTGGAGGCTACGTTCAAATTCCATGACGGGTCTCAACTTGTGTACGCACGTTTGAGTGAGCGTAATAGAAATAAATACACCCCCCAACAGTGTAATTGACGATTCAGTGGCCAATCCTCAACACCCGATCATTTCTACGCTGTCACTGGTGAGATCAGAACTACACTACACTACCCTATCGTAACATTATTTCCGTGCTCAGATCTGTGCTGGTTTATACGTTAGTGTGATAAATGAGGGCCGTTGCGCTTGACAACAGCCGAAACATGTTTCCCTTCTTATCTTCTTTAATTGTGTGTAATTAATTATATTGCCCTCCCAGCTCGTTCTACAGTACCCAGATGATATTATAAACCAGCTCTACAAATTTGGTCAAACACCTGTCTATGTTTAAACAGTTCGGCTCCCTCCATAGATTTATAGGAAGAGCATGAACCCAGATTATAAAACTCAGTAGTTGCTATTGGTTACAGTCATCAGAGTAAGACTCTCTTGATACCTGTTAGAAATGTTTCCTACTTTTATTCAGTGGAGAGACAACCCCAACCTGCAGAAGTCAGCGTAACTAAAGCCTAGTTGGGCATTGTAAGGTCTTGGCCACTTTTTTTTAACCCATTAAGACTGTCACTTTTGTTATCCCTTCAATCACCCACTATTATTTAGTTAATAGTGATGTATGGGCCTCACACCCGGCCATATATAATTCATGGATGCTTCCATGAAACGTAATCTCTCCGCTGTCTTGCCAGCCTTATCCTGACTGTGTGATGGACAGTTTGACTGGCAGGCAGTGAATCTCAGATTTTCCATAATGTGGACAGAAAATTACCACTCGGACATTTTACCCTCCTGAGTGCGGGTCAGATGAGGTCAACTGTGGGCTCAGATTATTAATACAGTTTCTGTAGTGATGAGAAATGTCTGGAACTGATGTCAGAATCAACAGGTGTCTGAACACCTCTGGTCTACAGTGATAAAGAGCAGTAACTGCTTTAGGACAGCGCAGTAAAACTTATTACTTCCCTCTTTATTATCTCCTGTATTCTTGGTACAGAGGAGGGTACAATACACTGAACAATCATTTAAATGCAACACTTTTGTTTTTGCTCCCATTTTACACAGGTTTAAGTTAAAGATCTAAGACATTTTTATGCACTCAATATTTTGTAGCAAAGTTTTTAAAATCCATGTTCCACACCAGCTTCTTCACCTGCAACTTCGTCTGAAACCAAACCTCTGAACAGCTGATGCAACGATTGGTTTGCACAACTGAAGAATTTCTACATAAACCGTCAGAAACCGTCTCAGGGAAGCTCATCTGCATGCTCGTCATCCTCACTATGATCTCGACCTGACAGCAGTTTGTCATCGTAAAAGACTTGTGAGGATATGTGGTTGGTTGGATGTACTGCCAAATTAACGGAAACAACATTGTAGACAGCTTAAGGTAGTTAAATTAACATTCAGTTCACAGGCAACAGCTCTGGTGGACGTTCCTGACATTCAACATGTTGCGTTGTGTGATAAATTTTAGAGTTGTCTTTTACTGTGAACACGATAGGCTGTGCACAGTTGGTGTTCAGCATCAATCCAACCATTTTACCAACCGTTTTACTGTCCCTGAGTCTGAACACAGTGTAGAAACAGAGAAAAGGCATAAATGCAACAGTCTGTTATCTAAAACAGACGAAATAAGAGAGAATATTTGCGTAGCGTTCATTTTCATTTAGGTTTTCTTCGTCACAGTATAAAATCTGCTAATTCTACCTGCCTGGGGCCGCTGTTATTTTCACAGGACATTCATCTTCGGTAATGAACATGTTACTTGGTTGGAAGCAGTGGCACTCATGCATAGAGTCCATAGCATTCCTGGAATTTAAGCCCATGTTTGGTAGAAAGGTGTTTGAGCACTTTGCTAACATTTCAACCTTACATAGAATTATCATTTTACAGACATTACAAGCAACACTGTTGCTGTGTGTGTTTATAATATGAAGCAATGCTTTGGACTGTTTATTCCTCTACGTCATGACTCCTTGTTGCAAGTTCCTGGCAGAGTAGATGTCGGATTGACATCGTTTGGGAGCATGCAGCTGTCAGAATAACATGCTGGCATTGATAAAAGGAACTGAGGAGGTCGGAGCCATAGTGTTCTGATGGTCTCACAATTTGGAACCGGTTCTCTCCCATCACTACTCACTTTAGATTTGGACACCAAACAGTAACATAACTTGGAAGTGTAACAGTGGAAAGCCCCGTGCATTTTTTATAGAGGACGCCGCCTGTTATCCACATCATGACCTTACCATGACCCGTGATGTTGCCAGAGAATTCAGTGTGCAGTCCCTCCCTATTACTTTGCTTCAAATCTCCACTGATGCACTTTCTAATGTCTGGACTCATGACATGAGCTTAAGAAACTGCTTTTAACCCTAAATCTACTACTAGCCACTGCTGCCTGAGGAAGGAAAGAAGCAGTGATTTGCACGCCAGAAAAAAGCAGAAAACCTCAAATATGAAATAGTTAAAAAAAACAAAAAAAACAAAACAAAGTACATTCTACTAATTTTTGGTAAATATAGGGGACAGAGTTTAATAATGTTAACTTTCTTTGGCTGGGAAAGAGACACAGTTAAAATTGATAAGCACCTCCCCGGTGACTGGTACCAATTTCCTTTGCAGGCTTGATACAGTATATGGAAGCAGTATATTCTGTGCATTTGGACCAGCCAGTGTCTTGACTGTAAAACAAGGAGGGCTGTTACTGTTGGTGGGTTCAGTCAGTAACGGAGAGCACAGGGCTGGACCTTTCCTCACTACCCTCCAGCTATGCTACCTGATAGCACAGCTCAGCTCTCAATGATGACTCACTCTATTTAATGAGTTTCCCTGAAGCGTTATGTCGCCCGCCATTGACCACCCTGGACAGATAATCATCACATAAGAGATACAGCTCTATATTTAGTGTCTGCTAGTAGTTGTTTTTTTTTTTTTTTTCCTCTCACGGTGGCAGGTGCATCATCATTTCATTTCCGTTTTTGTGATGATTTGCTCTGAATGAGTGAGGGCACTGGAGTGGATTTAAGGGCAATTGCAGTTTGGCGGAAATAGAACACGATTGGCTGCTTCTGGGATGTGTTGTGTAACCGCACACTCTGTAGAGTGAAGCTCTACAGACTCATTAACGCCTAGCATCGTAACACACACACTCTTCCAGATGTTACTCAGAGCCCTGCGCTGATGACGTTTCTGGAGTGGTGTTTGTTTCTCAGATCTGAGGTTGCTTTAGCAAACGTTGATGAAACTGACTGTCATAGTGTTTTTTGATTTTACTCTCAAGGCAACGCTCTGCAAAAGAGATTATTTTCCTGTCTTGATGGAAAAGAAAACTGTCATCCTTGAACAAAGCCCTAACATTGATTATACAGTATTATATATTCTTATGATTCCCTGAACAAAACTATACTGCTGTATGGAGTATTTGCAGAGGAATCCACTCTCTTTACCATTTCTAGTTTTGCATTTGTTCCAGTTACGCAACCCCATCCAACAATTCTAATTTAATAGAATAAGTGTGCATGTTCAGAATGTTGGTCAAGGTCATTTTTATCAGGATGAACAACACTGGCCTATTTGCCGTCTGTTTACAGAGCGGTTTCTCAAACTGCTCGGCCACCTCGCTGCTCATAAGCAGGCCAGCAGCTCATTACAGTGCCAGTTCTCGTCACCTAATGTGCTTGAGTCTTGGCCAAATCCTTTTAAACTCGACTGAATTATTTGGTGCTCAAACCCATTTCTTTTTTTCTTTTTTTTCAGATGCCAGTCTCAACTAGGGCTGCGAAATTCCAGGATTACTCAACTTATAAACTTTACATGGGAAGCAGTGGGGATTTTGGGGGATTAAGGAGAATAAAATGGAAATATAAGGGTAATTTGTTCAAGCTGTGTTTACCATGTCATTTAAACAAACCTTTTACCATATTGCAAGCAGACATAATTGTAAATTGACTCTTCTAATAGGTAAAAAGTGTATAAAGGTGTATAAACCTCTATCAAGCAAAAATTGAACATAACAGCCTTCATGAATGTAGGACGTGTTGCCAGACTCTTATATCAGACTGTACTCATTTTAGCTAGGTGTACCTTAAACACTGGCAACTGAGTGTGCATCTGCCTTTTCATCCACTTATGTAGCTCTTAAGGCACATGCAAGCTTGTTAAATAAAGCTAAATACCAAAGGCAACTCATGAGAACCAGAGTTGGGTAGCATCCAGTGAAATCTACTTAGCTCAGCATCCACACCCAAATTGACTGACTTATTGACAAACCTCTGTGCGTGTACTTTGTGTCACTGTTTCCTGCATGTACTGAGGTTGTGCAGGCTACACCCATACTGCACACCCCTACTTTCCTTTGTAAGATGTTGTTTTTAGCGGAGGGTTTTTCCACATAGGACATTTAACTTGAGAGAATGAATTTGTTGTACTTCCTCTGATTTGCAGCTGTGGGACCTTAGGATGATTCCCTCCCGTTTAGTGTTTTGGGACAGAGAGAATGATGTGGTGTTTTTGCAGGGTCTGTGTGGCTCAGGTCTGTTTTTGAGTGAGAGGCGTAGGGGAGCTCTGCAGGCAGTGGATTTAGCGTCTCCCACCCCCTGCCTGTCTCCCCTGATACCCGACCTTTTGTTCCAAAGAGCAAGGTCAGGACTGATGTACAGCATCTTTGCAGGAGAGGCTTGGGAGAACAGAAGTGGTTTAACCCGTGCCCAGATAACTCCCATGAGCCCTTGGATTTATAGCTTTAGGTTTCAGCTGAGTTTGTGTGGAATTAAAAGGATAAAAAAGTGTGAAAGAAGAAGTAAACATTGTCCTAATGAGACAATGAAAACTGCTCAGGCTTACAGTAAACTAAAAAGAGAAGGGACCACAGAAACTAAATGTTACAACAAATATTTCCTCTGTCTCTCTCCTGAGCTATAATGGCAGGTGTTATCTCTTTATCCTCTCGAGCAAATGTCTCATTCTCTGCTGATTTAGTCTTTGCTTCTGTTCATTTCCTCCAAGGATTTGAAAGGGCAGCAAGGATTACAGTAATTTTGAACAGAAAGCCTGGGGGGAGCAACCAAAGGTGACACCATTTGGGGGATTTGGAACAGGTGTGTTTCAGAGAAGTGGGACAAAAATCAACTCTAGAAAAAAAAAAAAACAATCATATCAAATGAGACTGTTGTTGACTCTTGACCTTATTCATTCACAGCTGATCAGCCTTAGCCCTCACTCAGACCCTTACTCACATCCGTGATGGATTACCTCGACACGAAAGCAAATCCTGGAAGTCTTCAGAAATTGGTGCAGATGACATTTCCGGGCTTTTTCGCCTGCGTGTTCCCAAAATATGCAGTCGGAGTGCAAAGTGGGGCAGGTTCAGTCCTAGATTAAATCTGGTCGCTTGTTTCCCTGGAGGAATCTGTGAGTGGGTGGCTGGTGGTCCAAATGGAGCGTCTGTCCATTTAGCCCTCATTTTCTTCTCACTGTGTTTTCTCTGATCCTTTTACAGGAAGAAATCCCAGAAATGGGATGAGATGAACATCCTGGCCACGTACCATCCGCCTGACAAAGACTATGGCCTGATGAAGATTGATGAACCCAGCACACCTTACAACAGGTCAGACCCTTTTGTCAAATTTCCCTTTGTCACTTTCTAATTTCTAACACCACATCATTTATGCTTAAAATGATCGCAGACAGTTTGAGCTCTAACCCGTGCCAATGTAGGACAGTTGAGTTGGTGCGTGTCTCAGCAGGTTTGTAATCCAATATGCCAGGCTGCTGCAGGGAAGGTCACCCTCGTCACAGACCTTTCCTCTCTCTCTCTGGTCCTCTTTCCTGTCTACATTTTCCCTCTGTACTCTCCTTCCTCTCTACCCTTTATCCCCTCTGTCAGTTTATCTCCTTGGCTATCTGTTTGTTTATTTCCTGTCGTCCTTTCCGTGTTGATCCTCCGTCCCTTACCTCATTTTCAGCTTATCTTCATTCAGTTAATGTCTGTCTTTCAGGATGGTGGGCGACGACGATGATGAAGGGGCGCTGAGTGACTCGGACGGCCACGGTGGACTCACGGCTGACGACCTGGCATCAAAGTAAGAAATGGGAATGGAAGGAAACAAACCAAGTACAGAGGCAGAAAAGAAAGATGATTAGGTTTGGCTGCTGTAACAGCTCTGCTACCTTTTAATTTTTTATTGCGCTGTAGTTCCTGGTGCACTGCGTAGCTTTTTAGATTTTTAGTGAAGTAGAAATGTAACCTGGGAAAGGGAGAGAAATCATTCAGGCTCTCAGGTGTAGCCCAGATAGGCCACACCTGAACACACTCACCAACTTCCTTGTCCTCCATCAAGAATGTGTCGAAACAGTAACTGATAAGAGTGGATTTACTGTGCTGCCTCTGACGTCCTTAATACACGCAGTGACCACTTTACTGCAGCATGACACAGAGAAACATTTGGACAGCACATTATAAGACTGCAGTGCCAAAAAAGTTGCAATACTGTTGATGTGGAACATTGTTTTACTACGGTGGCCGACAAGGGCAAAAGAAAAATTCAACAACAGAAAGGTGCTGCGAATGAAAATGAAAAAATGTGCTGCAGAAAGCCAAAACAATACATTAACAGCAAACACACTGCAAATACAAAAAATGATGCAACGTCAAAAACACACATACCCCAAAAATGTGTCAGAAAAACGCTGCATATCTGGTCACCACAACTAGAGTTCTCCAGGCCTCTAGGGGGAGCGCTAAGTGGAACGCCAGCGTGATGCTAATGCTAGCTACCTAAATCTGTCACTCATTTATAATATTGTAAAAGGCAAAACGTATAAGAAGAATATGTACCTTTTTTCATCACCTGTTTGTTCCACTTTTCTCCCCACACACTGTCTTGTCTGGTCTCTCTCCTCCACTTGAAATCAAGTTGTTCCACATAGCACAGCTTCATTGTTTTGGCGTTGTTTCTGAACCTTCTGCATGTTTCTCTAAATGAAAATGATTTGGACCATTGTAGCATGTTTGCCCTTTTGGCCACTGCATCTTTTGCAGGAAATACATGAATCAGTTTATCCCCAGACTTAATATTCTTACCTTTTATATTTTGGGATGAAGATAGTTAGTTGTAACCTCCCAGTTGGTGATGGTGTAATAGAGCAGCTGCTCAGCTGCAGGCTCCAGGACAGAGTTGTCCAGGCAGAAAGTTGTGTACGCACAGACACGCACGCACACACAGGATACAGACAGTGGGCAGTTTACTCACTCCCAGACTGCACTGCTGCCTTTGACAGTGCCCCGGGCTGGGTTTACCAAATGCATCTTGACAAACTTCTTCCTTTTTTTTTTTTAACTGAAAGAGAGTCAAGCTGAGAGAACCTTGGTAAAGGTCAGCGCTATGCCCCAAACTACGTTATATTTAGCGTGTCCTCAGACTGCTCTCTGAGCCGACAGTCGTGTGGCTCACTGCAGGTCTGTTCAGTCAGTGGTGGGAAAAGTACTAATGGGGACATGTCCTAATATGATTGTGGAATTAATTTCAGTTTGTTCTAAGTAGGAAACACACCTGTAAAAATGCACATCTCCATTTTGTGTTGTGCATAAGACACACAGAGAGGTTAGTGGTACGCTCACTGTGTTTTTGTTGGTTTTCCTGGAAATGCTTCCTGCATTTTTACTCTCAGCAACACTAGCCCATAGACAAACAATGGGTTTCAGGGTGTTTCTGGGTGGCAACTTGACCCTCTTCCTGTGTAGAGAAATGTGTATCTTCCACTCAGAGCTGTCTTCTGGACGGCAGCGGGAGCTTGAGAGGTGAATTTGCTGTGGGCCATCACGCTTACGTAAGCGCATTGATGCAGCCATGGGATGAGCTAGTTTGAGTTTGTGCACCACAGAGAGGCTAGTGATCAGCTCCAGGCTTGCAAGTCAATTAGCCGCCTTTGTTTACTTCCACACAGAGCGCCTTCCATTGTTTTACGCTAAACCCTGCAGACAGTGAAACAGCTGCTCTTTTCCTCTGTCCTCTTGTTGTTTAATCTCTCCAATACTCACTCTTACTCTGTTCTCTCATCCATCACTTTTCTTGGATTTACTTCCCTCATCTCAAATTCACAGCATCAATCACACCTTCTCCTTCCCTTCCTGTCCGTCTATACCCGCCTCAAGTGTCTGATACCATTACTGGTGCATTTTGAAACTGTAGGGAAATCGACTGTCTCCTTTGTGGGTGAATCGGGCCAGTTGGTTGGCGAGCAGTAGTACAGTAAATGGGAGCCTCCCTGGGGCAGTTGCACCGATTCACTACCATTCGCTGAGCCGTAAACCATTATTCATTTTGTCCTCTGCTGTTAGCGCTCTCTGCGAGTGTGAGAGATGGAGATAGTAACTCTTGTTATTTTTGTCTTCATGCTCGAGTACTCGCACACGCTTGCATCTCTTCACTCTCGCTGTGCCTACTCTCTCCTCCCCCTCTCCTAATATCTCTCCATCTGTCTTTCTCCTGTTCCTGCTGCCCTCCTTAAAAACCTTTTCAGAAGTTTTTTTTAATATTGACTTCAGGAGGAGCTGTTGTTGATCTCCTGTTTCTATTTGTTCACATGCTCGTTTATCATGGTCAATATTAATTAAATAAATTAATGTCCTATTAACTTATTTCTTGTCCCTTCCTGTCTGTTTTTTACCGTCTTTTCAAGGCTGGTGGCAGCTGAGGGCTCAGAGCCTCGCTTCATGAAACAAGAGGAAGAAGAGGAAGAGAGCAGCGAGGAGGAGGAAGAGGAGCTGACTCCTGAAGAACAAGGTAAACATGGAGATGCTTTTCCTAATTCACAAAAGGACTGTGCAGCTCTTGCAGTCGCTAAAACTGCACAAATTACGCAAAAAGAAACTGCAATTCTAAAAAGGTGAAATGCACAGAAACTGCGCAGCCAAGCAAATAGCATCATGGTGCTCCTGTGCTATTTGCATGTGTTAAAATTACGTAACATGCATACATCTGGCACAAAACTATCCCCTTTTAATGCAACTTAGCCTCAAAACGGTTGAATATACAAAGATCAGCGCTACAGGAATAGCTACATGCAGTTACAGTGAAATTATTAGCATCTTCAGTGAGTTGGTGGCACCTAAAGTAGACTGACAGACGGGAATATTAAATACTAAAAAATCACGTTAAAATTCCTTGCCTGGAGTCGGAGGAATGCCTCTGCACCTTGTTGGTCAGGGCCTGTTTTCTATTTGTCTCTGCCATTGTTCTGCCTACTGTGTTCTTTATGCAAAGGAAACATTTATACCTTGCCACATGGATAATGTTAGACACAAAAAAGGGACAAATTGCACTCAGCTGCAAAAATTAATGGCCGTCTTTTTGCCCTGTAATATCAGTAAGCGCAACATCCCTTGTGTCAAGGACCTCGGGACAGGGCAGATAGCAGTTGCAAGTGATGCCCAGTTAATGGCTCTGTCAGTGTTCGTAATCCGTTCTTTGTAAACTCGCCCTTCATTATAATTATATCATGATATCCCAGTGTTCACCTGTTTATTTTTACCTTCCACCTTGATACAAAGTGTCCTCTGCAGCTGTGAGGGTGACTAAATGCAGAGTGACAGCCCACGGTGAAGTGCTGGTGGAGAGGGATCTGTTTTGGAAAGGGCTCCAGTGTTCTGTGTGCTCTTTTTAAGACACACTCATGCTGTGTCAGTATGCTTTTGACTGTACTCTGACCTTGCCCGTCTATGTGCACACCTTTCCCTCTTTCTCTCTGTCTCTGATACAGAAATGTGAGATGAGTTGCATAGCCACACACACACACGTAGAATTTTAACAGGTTTCTGTGCTTTTTTCTGTTTCACATTTATATCCAAACTATGCAGGTAGAAGCAAGAGAACAGTCAGGAAAGTGCAAATCTGATCGATATAATCCAACTGCAGAGCTGTGGCCTCAGCAGTTTTAGATATGCCAACTTGTGCTACCCATAGGAACATTTTAAAATGAGCTTTAGAGCTGCAGATGATTCAGGTTGATGAGAATGTAGGAATGGCACACTCTGAGCAGATAATACTTTGTTTTAGTAGTAGTAGTAGTATAGCAGCTGTATAATTAACCACTCTAAATTCTGCATGTTGCTTTTGACATATTAAAGTGATTTCAAATTTGTCCCCCTCTGCAGCCAAAAAGAAGCATTTTCAGATGATGAGGAAGATGCACTACAACGAGGGCATGAACATCAAACTGGCCCGCCAGCTCATCGCCAGAGAGCTCGAAGATGACGAGGACGCAGACGAAGAGATGACGGACGACACAGAAGAGCCGAGGGAGGACGCGGAGGAGACGGAGGAGATCAGTGTTGACCCACCACAGGAAGGTAAGGACAGGGAGGCTGTGTCGCTACTGCGCACGACCAGATGAATAATTTGGACAGTTTCCAGGCCAACAGTTTTCCAGTACGCATTAAGAGGCGTAGTGGGTGTAGTACACCTTGGAAAATACAGCTAAAGTGAAGAGGTTCAGAAATAATGGGCTTGCACACTGATGCACGCCATCAGTGTGGATGTCATTGGATTAAACAGTTGGCTGCTGTTGGTTTGTGCCACCCTGTGGTTCAGTTACTCCCAAAGCTGTGCATCAGGAGGTCACAGTGTTTTTAGATGAAGTACTGTTACATCACATCCTGTAATGAGCACAATGGGTCATATTGAAGGATTTGTCTTTATTAATGACTATTGCGGCTTCCAAATATGTTCAGAATACCCGCCCACAGACGCCATAACAGGAGATATGATGAACTCACTGTTTTCGGTTTAGTTTTACTCACTGTTTGATGATCCAGGTGCGTCGGTTGGTTTTAGAGTTGACTGATTTGCAGGATGTGTGGAGAGTTGCAAGATGACGCTATGAACTGATCTTGACTGTCGCGTTCAACAAATGAAGACAAAAATCCCCAAACAAACATTTCCCAAATAAACAGGCCTTTTCAGTGGGGTATCAATAGACTTCATCAGACAATAAAAACTAAGATTACCCAAAAATATGGCGGTTAAAGACTGTAATCCTAAAGCATCTTCCACGCTCCACACTTGCTTAAACATTTGCACCTTAATTACAGGTTTCTGAAATGCTGGGTCAGGTGGAGCATTAAAGTGACTCAAAAAATGACTTGCCAGAAATGTCTCTAACAATGACGCACTGATTTGATTTTTAATTTTATCCTTTATTAAAACAAACAAAAACCAATTGGGATAAAAATCTCTTTTCAGTGGTGACCCGGCCAAGAAGGCATCATAGTTACGATTACATACATACAACAGTTAAGCAAAAGTTTGTGGTAAGGACTTCGGTTAACGTTGCTTTAAAACTGATTAGAGAAATTATTGAGTCTAGATTGAATCTAGCCTGCAGACTCATAAGTACAAGTTAAACTTGTAGCATAGTACATGGGTAACCTGTCTAGAATGGCCTTGTACATTTAAATACACCAGTGCTGCATCCTGCACTTATTATGTGAGCACCATCTGACCAGATTGTACAGTGTGCAGTGATGAGTCAGGTAGAGTTTGAAATATGTCTCAAAGCCACATGATAAAAGCAGCAAGAGACCTGAGTTTCTTGGTTAGAGTTCCAATTTGACATTTGAAGTAGAGATCAGTGTCCAACCAAATGCTCAGATATTTATAGTTATAGGGTGCAAATAACACCCTGATCTGCCCTGATCCTCTTTGGGCATGTCTGCCTACTAATATTTCATAGCAAAAAATAGTCAGAATAAAGACTGGCTCCTGTAATAACTCTTTGTGCACTAATTAGTTCTTTAGGGATGTCCGCTATCAGTCGACCTAACAATTAAACATTGCTACCCTTGCTGGTTGGTACCAGAAATACTAGTCAGTTGAAGTTATTATTTAGATACCAAAAGGAAAACGGGCAAATGCAAGACTAACTAGTGGCTCTGACCATCAACAGCTTTTCCTTTCTCTCTTTTTCACACTCACAGACACACGTGAGCTCTTTAACTGAATGGATGGAACTGTGTGCATGTGATCGATACAAATCCACAGCTGTCCGAGGAACGCTTAAACCAGTAGTTCCCAACCGGTCCAGCCACAGGGTCCAGATTTTTCCTCAGTCTGTTTTTCATGGTCCACACAGTTTAATACATTCAGCGTCACACTTGGACATGTCGTCAAGCTAGTTTGCTGTCTCTGTCAATTAGGTGTCTACTAGTCACTCACTCCACAGCAGGAAACAGCACTTCAAAATAAAAGCTATGTGCACACCCATGCATGAGTTACAGCGTAAGTCTGAGTGCGTTCTTGAATCTAGGAGTCGGAACGTGATATATATATATATATAGTAAATAAAAATTATTTTTTAAGTGCTTTTAAGTGAGTTGTTGTTGCCACACATTTCAGCTGCATTTAAGATACAGTTTGGTTATTAAATATTGTGACTGACGATTTCAAATGGCTCATATAATTTGCACAGTATTTTTTCAGACAATGTTTGACCTCATAGAGTGTTCATACTTTCAAACTTGTGTTTTAATATCAGGAAAACTAGTCACTAGGAACATCCTTAGTTAAAATATACGACTGAGTTTTCAGTTTGGGAAATAATGTGAGAATATAGATTCCAGACAAAGTGTGTGTGTGAACCCCAGAGGAAGCATCAAAAGTAAAAGAGCTGTAGCTTGAATGAAACACATGTACGTCACTGGAGGGCAAAAACAAACTTTGTGATACTGCAGCAGACTAAGTACTGAAGACATGAGGCTCGATGTCGAGATGTAACCCATTTTTAATCACGAATCTGCTCAGTTTCCTCCAGCTACTCTCTTTGGAGGATCAAAGAGCAGAGGAGAAATTGGGGAATATCACATTTCTGTCTTTCTGTTCTCACGTCTGTCTGCTCTGTTTTGTCTCCTTTGTTCTGCAGCTGACTCTCTGGACTCGTAGATGAGGCTTCTCTCTCACCTTCATCCCCGGCGTGTCGGCTCCAGATCCAGACAGACAATGCCACTGCGCTCTGTGTCTCTAACGCCGGGCCACACAGCAGACACCGCTTTCACCACTCAACAGCTAATAACCTCCCGGTCACCTGTCTCTGTCTCCACTGTTCCTTAGGACTGTGCAATATAACCTTCACTCTGGTTTCTAACTCCCTGAATCAGTACAACACACAAGAGAAGACTGTTGCTCCTTCCTCCTCCTCCTCCTCCTCCTCCTCCTCCTCCCCCCGTCTCCTGTTGCCAAGAACTTCCCCCTCCTTCCTCGTCTGGACTGCCATGGCACTGAAGAATATGTGATTCTGACCCTGAAAGAAGGATCAAGGCCTTGTAAAAAAATTTAAAAAAAATAAAACACTGCTGGATACCAGGACTCCCGTCTGGCCGCTCCACAGTCCGTCTGCAGGCCACAGAGCCAGTACGTCAGCCCTGGAGGCAGCCAGGGGAAACCCCACAGCCTCACTAAAGGCATATCTGAGACATGACGACAGCGCTATACTGGGTGCACTAAAGACGGCTTTTATTTGTGTTTTGCTTCGTGACCCACCGCTCTGTTGCTTTTTCTTTCCTCCTCGAGTGCATAAAAGTTGGACACCGTGACGACCAGTTAGGTTGTCTTTGCTTTTTACCTGGTAATTCAGGTAGGAATAGTACGAAACAACTGGACCTACGTGATCTAAATTCCAAATTTGACATCATAAACCAACAATGCAAACCATGAATTGACACACGTGTGCTGTGGTGTCTCACTCTGACACTTGCAGTCAACTGCATGGCTTTGTGCTTCAAGTCAACAACAGATTTTTCAAGCATTACGCTTCTTATTTACTCTCTACAAGCAAGAACACTACACCAAACCTCATTTACAATTCTGGCAATTTAAAAAAAACATGTATACCTCATGGATCGAGACCGTAGGCCTTTTTTAAAAATTGAATCCACTGATGAATTTGGCGTTTAAGTTATCTATCAAGAGACATTTTTATTAGTTGAAAAAAATCACAGTTTAAGTTCATTTGTGGAGGAAGACTGCAGGACATGTTGGTAATGAACATTTCAAAACGTTTAGTGAAGACTGAGTCAGAGTTTTCCTGGCTGTAAGGTAACGAAAATTGGCACTTAACCTTTTTATGTCTTGAAGATAGCAGGAGGGACGGCGTTGAGGTCCCGCAGCACGTGCTACTGATTAACAGGACAGTGTCCCGTCTGTGACAAGTTACGGTTACAAGCACCAGGCGCTTCTGTAGATCTGACAAAGAAACAACCACTCACTGTGCTCTCGCTCAGATGATTTGTGTAGTTGAGTTGTCAGAGCATGGAAACGTCACCAGACCTTTCTGAGGAAGGTGCAGTCATTGATTTTGTGTTAAATTCCTCGCCTAGCTCCATCACGCTTGATTTAACGTTGTCAGGTCTACTGAAGTGTCCTGTACGACGCAGCTTGGGAATGTCAAAGAAAGAGTTGTTATTAATGCTACTGACTTTAGTTCAAGCAGATGTTGGCAGCGGAGTTAACCACTATGGCTTATTGGAGGCATTTCAAGGATTTTTGTGATGTCCGGGGTTCCTGCGAGTGTCGGGAAGTGACGAACAAGTCTTAAAAAAAATGTTGGATTTGAAAGTTGTTGACTGTCAGTTTCCGGGGGCTTTACCTCGGCTACACTGTGTGGCGTCACGAGGGAGAGTCGAACGAAGCACCGTGAGGAAAGGTGTGTGGGAACCCTGAGTATGTCTTGTGTTGTGATCTCTTAATTTTTCTTCTGACCCTTTAATTCCTCACTGTGATTGAAAGTGTTGAGCTCTGTATTATGGATAACAAAAAGACCTACAGTATGACTTCTGCAAACGTCCCTTTGCAGTTTAATTTGTTCTCGTAGTTTAGCATTTGGTGGCGTTTTTCTCTCCGTGATAGAGGATAAAGCAACTTCCTTTTCGGCCATTTCCACCAACCGACAAGCTCACATTATTGTAGAGAAACAGGAGTGTGTGTGGAGATACCGATTTGACATTATGTTCACTGAATTTGAACAGAGAAGCTAAGACGATCGGTTAATGTTCTCACTCAAGACAAAAGGACACAGTCCTCCAAACATGACTGACATGATCACCCCGTAGGTGGTTATTACCTGTCGAATGTGCCTCTTATGTATTTATGTACATGTGTGTAAAATGAACAGGCTATGCTTCATGTCGTTGTTTTTTCTTTCGCCTCACATGTCCACTGTCTGGCTTTTTGTTTGTGCACCTCCTCTGCCCTGTTGGGTTTGTTTTCTTACGATGACAGACTGTTAAATAAGCACTGAGTGTCTGTCTCAAAAATGACGTGGGTGCTACATCCACGTGTTTTTGTATTCCCGGTTTGCATGTCCTCTACCATCAGACTGTGTGTATTCTCTTTTGATTTTGTCTCCGATCATTAAACAGATGTTGTTAAGAACTAGTATCTGTCGTGGTGTGTGTTTGATCTGAGGAGTCGGATGCCTAAAAGCTGAATGATGCAGAAAATCTGTCCGACGCTGTCTGAATGATTCAAGTCTCGAGAGGCCTGGAGGTACAGTTTTTCTCCTCGCACAAACTTTCTCTCTTTTACAACAACCTGATTTTTGTTTTCTTCTTTTTACTTGTCACTCATTGACGAAAATGACGAGCCACTGCAGGTGAACTTGACCTCCAGTCTGTGATCATCATCTGCCAAACAACAACAGCAACAAAAAAAATCCACATTTTTAACATAGTTTTATGCAGCCAGTCTATTTGAGTACCTGTATTTTAAAGGAGCGTGTAGGAGAACTGTGATGGCCGACGCGAAAACATGAAGGGTTCAATCTTGAGCCAGTTTGATTTGTCCACTCTAGCCCTGCGTTCCAGTACCCATACTACCATACTATTTAGTATGCCAGAAAAAGAATTAGTGTGTCCCAATACATAGTATGTCAGATGCAGTATGCCAAAAGTACCAGGATATTCTACTACATCCGGTCATATTTCGCAGTATGCATGTCAGCATGCTTCTTTGGCCATTCTGACCCACAATCCTTTGCGCAGCGGAAGTTACGTCGCACTGACTGAGCTGCGTGTACAACCAACGCCCACACTTCCTTTCATACACTACATATTAGGACTGCAATGATCTGATTATATACTGTCACATATACAGTTTTGCAAGAACACAGTTACAACATTCAACTTTATTGTGATTATAGTATAATCAATGTTAGGGTTCAACTATGACTACAATATAGAAGATTCTACCAGTACAGGCAGTGGTGTAAGTGTGGTATAAATAATGAATGAATATGACTAAATATGAATACACTATGGGCCAGGTGTGAGCAGTATAGACTAGTAAATATATAAATAGTAAAAGTCAAATACATATTAAGTAATGTAGTAAGAATGTGCAAGTATGTTACACTACAAATAAAAGTAATGTGAATGTAAGGCTGCTTCACGTGCAGACAGAATATAGTGCCAGCAGCTGCATAGCTGTAAATATATTTAACAACAAACATCTGCCAGCAACAGAGAGCTATGTGTGAAGGGGGTTAATATGCCTACTGGTGACTAGTTCAATAGACAGGTCACTAATAATAGGCTTGGAACTGTTTACGTGAACACGTCAGTTTATTAGAAACAACAACATACATTACGACATAACAGCAACAGAGCTCTCCGGCACCTCCGACGGTATGCACGACTCTGGCGAGCTCGACGAGAGGAGATTTGCTGCATCTCCGAAGTACAGCAACACAAAATATTCAAATGTGGCGCTACGGACGGCGGCGGAAGTGAGCAAGAGGGTCGGAGTTCAGGGAGCGATGTGATGGCGGATGTAGTGTGTCCCAATAGTATGCATACTGCATACTACACTACATACTTTTTAAGGGCAGCTGCAGTACATACTAAAAGTATAGTAGTAGTGCGATTTGGAACGCAGGGCAGGCTACTGTGGAAACAACATGGTGGACTATGTGGAGAAATGCCCATTGTTAAAACTCTGTTTCAGTCAACTCAAACTTGGTCTTTCAAACTGTGATGACATCAATTTGTCTCAATATTATTTGTGTGAACAGATCGACGATCTGTGTGTCAATGTGTCATCTGTAAATATAAAAACCTTCCACAAATACAGAAAAAAATTTGTAAACTGAAACTCACAAAATTATTTTGCAAATATGAAACAGGTGTGCAAAGACAAATTCCACCCAATAAAAAAAAAAACATTTACAACTTTCAAACAGATACTTGTGAATCGGAAATTTTTTAAGCCTCAATTTCACGCTTGCAGATTTGCATTTAATGCACACCAAGTCTTTTTTAATTTTTGGAATTAGTGCATTTGCAGATCTGTTCTATATTTGCAAAATATTTTTGTGAGTTTACAATTTTTTTTGTATTAGTGGAAGTAGTTTTATATTAACAGGTTATACATTTACACAAACTGTTTTCTCCGGGTACTCCAGCTTCCTCCCACAGTCCAAAGACATGCAGGTTAATTGGTGACTCTAAATTGTCTGTAGGTGTGAATGTGAGTGTGAATGGTTGTCTGTCTCTATGTGTCAGCCCTGTGATAGTCTGGTGACCTGTCCAGGGTGTACCCTGCCTCTCGCCCAATGACAGCTGGGATAGGCTCCAGCCCCCCCATAATAAGCAGTTACAGAAAATGAATGAATGTCTCTTTAATAAACTGAATGAAAACATAGTTATGACTATTATATACCATTCCTGCCAACAGATGCCCCTAATTTCTACACACTGGAGTTTTAATTGAAGTACCACAACAAAACAGAAATATGCTCTATGACAAATCTTCATTTAGTTCGACTTAAACTCAAATGTGTTTTTTTTTGTAACTTCAGCCCTTTATAAAGCATAGAAATTAAAAAGCAGGGATTTGATCCTTGCTAGTGTAAAGTAATCCATCTCATAAAGTGATGGCCCGTCCCATTACACTGTTAATTTGTTACAATTTGTTGTACACGGATGACTTTAAAAGTGACATCATGCTCGTCACTGTCAGTGCAAATTAATTAAACAACAAACATAACACTCTGACATTAATATGAAACAGATAATCTTCCATAAGCTGGTAAACATGTTTCAACTCCCTGCATATTGTTGTACATACTATGTGGAAACGACTGAAGTCAGCTGTCTCCCTAACAAACAAACAAACAAACAAAACAAAAACCCGAAGGAAATTTGCTCTCAAACAGAAATGAATAAAAATAAAGAATTGTTAAAATATTATAAAGTGCCTGAACCACAGCCAAAAATTATAAGTATAGGCTATAGAATAGAATAGAAAGAACTTTATTCATCCTCAAAAGGATATTCAACTGTCCAGCAGCTCATAAAAGACAAAAAACAACAACCACACTTCATCAACAACAACACAGTGGTATTAAAATAGACATAAAATAAAATAAGTTAAATAAGTGCATGAATAGAAATTAAATTAAAATAAAATAGTGTCAATATAAAGCAATAAAAAATGAAATAAAACAGAAATAAAATGTGCATTATGCTAGCGTGTTTAACACTAGTACTTGAGATATAAAAATGTAAATATAAAAAATATATATATCAATAAATCAATATGTATCGTCACTGTGCTGAGGCTGTGAGTGTGAAAATCTAACTACAATATACACCAGTAAAATACAGCAACTACAGAATTAGACTAAACATGATGTGTCTAAAACAAGTTTTATGCATAAAAAATATGCAATAAAAAGCTCAAATCCTCCTGCTAAGTTTCTCCATTGCACAGAAAATATAATTGTGTGGCTCCACATGCAATGTCAGTGTCTGTTTGACCAGCAGATGGCGCTGTTACACAACACATCTGCCATTCCCGTTGGATTTCTAGTAGCTCTAATAGGATAAAGCTGGAGGCTCTTCCTGTGAGGATTAATCTGTTTGTTTAGTGTAGAGTGAGTTCACACCTGAGAATGAACACATCCTCTGGTGTTTCATTCAAACACATAACTGTGTTTTAACGCAAGTGGTCGAGATATTTTATTGAAGTGTCAAATGTCTCACCTTTATTCATCTTGGTAACGTTTCAGTAAATGTAGAATTTGTATATGAGGAGTGACTGTGAGGAAATTCACATTATAAACACGACAGAGTGAGAAATAGGGAGTCCGTCCTGACTGTGTGTCCTGAAGGCGTCAACGTAATTCCCATGGATCAGGAAGCGCCTGTCAACCAACGCAAAGATCGTAGAATTAAACAGAGGAATCACTCTGTGCTTAGTTTTTGCCGCTTGTTAATCTCTTTGAACAGAGTGGACATGAGCATGAAAATATAAAGAAAGATAATGATAAGTTTGCTGTCGTAATAACGACGATTTTATAGATCAATGCACAAGAGCATTCAGCCATCATTATCAAACCCAGTCATCATTGTTAAAACATTTGTCACCCACCTATTTTTATATGGATGAGTGATCATCAGCTGACTCATTATTCAGAGTTTAACAGTGAATGCTGTCAAAGCCTTTTCCACACTGCCAGGGATAAATGCCAGAGAGTTGATTTAGTGGAAAAATGTTATTAGACATGAAGAAAATCTATAATCTGTGCATTGTCCATTCTATTTGTCACATATCTGATACAATTTGTCCACCACAGCTGACGTCTGTATTATTTTGTTGGCCTAAAAGAGGGGGGACAAGGCTTTTTAAATCCCCACCATGCATCCCTAAGTTTTATTTATAGAATGTAAACTCTGCCTGATGTCTTACATTGGTTAAAATCAATAGCTTTTGTCACCTTCTCTGCAAGATATGTGATACTTACAATACAGCCTACAAAACAAGTCAGGGAATAAATGTACAACAGTAGAAGCAATGGTGGATGAAGTATCTGGAAGCCATACTCATGTAACAGTACAAAAATGTTACCAGAAAATGACTTGGTGGAGAAAGTCACCTATTAGAACATCACTTGAAAAAAATAATTTAAGTATCTGACATTTACTGTACTTAAATATTAGAAGTAATTTCATGATAGTAAATGTACTTAAGTAAGAATGTAAGAGTACAAGTAAATGTTAATAAAATGCAGGTGGTTTTTGTAACATGTACACCCCATAAAAATGGGGCCTACAATACACTTGAAGAAAGACAAGGTCTTTTTCACGACTTAATGGATTTAAAGAACAAAATACAGATTTTCATTCCCTCCCAATCTGTCTGTCCTTCCCTCCCTCTTTCCTTCCTTATTTTGTAGTATGTAACTAAGATATTTAGGGGAGATGTATTGGAGTGAAACATTTTATTCAGGAGATGTGGCGGAAAAGTGAAAGTTAACAGAAAATATAAGAACTCAAGTAAAGTACAGATACTCCCAAAAATACCTAAGTACTGTAATGAAGTATTATTACACCACTGAATAGAATTTAGCAGCAGTGGTGGAAATGATGCTGCACTGTAATCAAATACAATAGAGGAACCATTATGTTGAAAATCAAGACAGAAAAGGGATTTTTATAGAACTAAAACACAACAATAAAAACGCAAACAAACAAAAGAGGAGCACAACAAGCAAAGTCACAGACATTAAAAGAGTAAGGACCTAGATACACATCTGTACAGTTCATAGCTTTCAGTTTTACCATGTATTTTAGTGACTTGAGGTATTTGACAAAATTATATATGAACATATGAACTTAAAAAGGAAGTAAATTATTTCTACTTACTAGTATGAATATGATATTTACCCCAAATCATCACAAATCTGATGCTTAAAATTGGAGGTCCAAAATCATTCCTCTCACTCTCATTGGATTAGAGACATTATTTATTTCCTTAGATTAGAAAGAAAACAGACTCACTCAAAAGGATTGTCTAATAAATTATGGGGGTTATCTTTCCTCATAACCCCGATTAGGAAATTCCTAGCTGCAGGCTGGTCCTTTCTCCGTTCTCTAGATGTAACTGTCAATATGTAATATAAAATATATAATGTTCATTGAAATCCAGAGGACCATCTCTTTGGAACAACCTACTCCCAATCAGCATCTACAGAATTGTTATTCAAAAAACATCTGAAAGGACTCTGATTTGCAAAGACTCATAAAAATACTTTTTCTTTGGGGGGTCATTTGTATATTTTTTAAAAGATTTTACACTGCTTAGTCTGGAAGTTTTGTTCATCATGCAATCTTTGTTTTTAGCTTTTTCTTTGGCTTCTGACATCTCGCGCACAATGTTTAAACTTTTAATTTATTTTTTTCTGTTTTTTCTATACACATGTATGTGCAAAAACTAAACTAAACGAACTAAACTAAACTAAACTAAACTAAAAATGAACTAAACTAAACTAAAATGAAATAAATAAACTAAACTAACTAAATGAACTAAACTAAAAGTACTAAACTAAACTAAATGAACTAAACTAAAATAAATGAACTAAACTAAACTAACTGAAGTAAACTAGATGAACTAAACTAAACTAAAAGAAATAAAAAAACTAAACAAAACTACATAAACTACACTAAAGTAAATGAACTAAACTACACTAAAATTAAACTAAACTAAGTGAACTAAACTAAACTAAACTAAACTAAATGAACTAAACTAAACTAAACTAACTAGTTAACTAACTAAATTAAACTAAACTAAACTACATAAACTAAACTGAACTAAATAAGCTAAACTAAATGAACTAAACAAAACTAAACTAACTAACTAACAATTAAACTAAACTAAACTAAATAAACTGAACTGAACTAAATAAACTAAACTAAATTAACTAAACAAAACTAAACTAACTAACTAACTAACTAACTAACTAACTAACTTAAACTAAACTAAATAAACTAAACTGAACTAAATAAACTAAACTAAATGAACTAAACAAAACTAAACTAACTAACTAACTAACTAACTAACTAACTAACTAACTAAATTAAACAAAACTAAACTAAATAAACTAAACTGAACTAAATAAACTAAACTAAATGAACTAAACGAAACTAAACTAACTAACTAACTAACTAACTAAACTGAACTAAATAAACTTAACTAAACTTAATTTAATTTAACTTAACTAAACCAAAGTAAGATGTTTTATTGTTATCAATGTTATTTGGTATTATGACTGGATATTGATCGGGTCAACCCATTTTATTCATTTTTTTATTTTTATTTTTTTACTGAATTTCTTTTCTTTTTTAATGTTTGCTGTAAAGCCCAATAAACAATGGAGGTGGGGAGAAATAACACTGTCTCTCAGAGGCGGTCCCATGCTCGCTGGCTAGTGGTCCATCTGTCCCCAGCATAGACGATCTGTGTGTGAGTCAGTAGTATCTGCGTTGAGGCAAAGCTCCTCTCCCACTGGCTGCTATGACCTAGCTACCGGACGACACCTTCTTCCTCCAGGACTGACCGCTGCGGCTCAAATAGTTGTGTTACGGCGATTTTTTTCGGCCACTCTTACTTCCAACACACAGTCGTTTATGGTCGCATTGCCGCGACTCTACAATCGTAGCTGCTGGCCTCTGAGGCTAGCTGGCTAGCAGAGCAGTGACAGAGGGGAGCCAGCTGGTCGGACAGAGGCACAGCAACGTTAGCAAACAAGCTAATTAGCCCAGAAAGACTCAGCCTGGATTACTGCCTTTAATCAAAGAAAGCGCAAGTCTGCGGTTTTTACTCACTGCGGCAAAAATGAAGATAACTGTGGATTTCGAGGAATGTTTGAAGGACTCCCCGCGGTTCAGGTGAGTGATGACAGCCAGGCTTTTGTCCTGGTTATACTGGTTATCAATTAATCACAGGGGAAAGTATCCAGTTAGCTGCCTGCTAGCACAAGCTAATCAGCAGTCACCAGCTAGCTGTCTGCTGCCTGCTACTTTTCTATTTTGGTCTCTGAAGAAAGCTGGGGCCAGGCGGGGAGGCTGCCTGATGGGGTAGGAAACCAACACATAAACTCACTGACCAGTGTGGAGAGCTCATGTGAGCAGCAGCAGGCTGTCCTGGTGCCTGTTTGCTGTGTAAATTATGTAAAGATAGGAATGTGTATTAAAAATGAATGCAGGGAGTCACAGGCTGTGCCAGTAGCCTTAATTTGGCATTGTTAAAAATTATGTATGAGGCTGTGTGACTGTACAATGTCCTAAGTTTAATTTATATTGCACACAGCACACCACACTGTACCATATATTGTTATTTAATTAAAAATAAATACACTTTATCAGCTTGTATTGGCAGGACAGGACACCACGGCTGCAACTAACATTTCTTTCCATTATAAATTAATCTGACAGTCACTTTCCTGATTAATCATATTGTTTTGGTCATGTTAAAATGATTCCCCAAAGCCTAAGATGACACTCAGATAGCCCAACACCAACACTGTTAAGTTTTATATTGCACAACAAAGAAAATAGTCATATTTAAGATGCTTAACCAGTGATATTTTGCAATTGTGCCATAAAAAATGACTTGAGAGAACAACTTTTGAACACTTCTTCCTCCACCAGCAACACTATGTGGCACATCTTAACACTCATCATCCATTTTCCTACCAACTACTTGCATTAACTGAATAATGGCTGAGTCCACTCCAAAGTGCAAACAAGTTCCTCAGCAGTTTTGTCAGGTGGCGGGCGCTCATGTGATGTATTCCTGGCAGTGTTGTCACATCTGACATCATCACTCTCAACTTCATCAAGCCTAAAAGCTGCGTAAAATGGGATGTTTGCTCTCGACTTCCTCCTCACTGGCTTGGCGTTTTCCACAGATTTGAGAAAGCGCCTCCTTCCTCCCCCAGCTCCCTCCGCTGTTGCTGCAACATCCTCTCTCTCACAAAAACGAGGAACAGATGTTAGAAAGTTGTTTGCAGAAGAATGAAACTTTTTTTTTGTCTCTGGCTCCACATTCAGTGGGATGAATAGAGGGGAAACTTCCCACTCAGCTGCGTTCCTTGAAGTTGGCTGGTCCAACACTCTAGTGACATACACCCCTGTGTATTACAAATTTATTTTCAGCCAAGCAATCTGATGAGTTGAGTGTTTCTTGAAAGCGTGGCAGTTCTAGTTGCAACTTGGGATCTAATCTGTGAACTTTCTTTCTGTGCGTCTTCACATCGCCACCCTCACACACACACACACATACAGTCCCCTTTGCTTGGATCCTGATAACAGAAAGCGCAGAGTCACTGCAGACAGTTTGAAGTTGTGTGTCAGTGACAGACAGTTTACGAAAGCTAGGAATCTACCTCAGCCGGACCACAGACAGAGGATGTGGTGAACATATATAGGCTATTGTCTGTCTGAAAGTGAAACCTTTAACCAATGACAATTAATCCGACGGTAGTGCCCATTTCCCACAGACATCAAATGATGCTTCTTCCCTTTTGAAGGTCAGTCATTTGTGTATGAGGCTCGATTCCCCCATTGTTAATAGATTAATAGTCAGTCAACAATGAATGAGTTGCACCTTTTATCGTTCTTAGTTTTGTGACATTGCATTATTCCTGTGTAGCTCCACCCATTGACCTGAGCAGGTGGTGTTATTACCTTGAATGAAAAAGAGTGAATGTGCAGCTGCAAATCTTAGTTTACTGTAAACATTGTTGAGCTGAATCTTTAGTTGATTGACAGGGGAGTAATTATTGGCAACTGCTTTTGATAATCAGTGAATAGGAAAGACATTTTTCAAGCAAATGTCCCAAACATTAGCCAGTTCCAGTTTCTCAACTGAGAGGATATGATTGCCTTCGTCTTTTGTGACAGTCTGGGTTCCTAAAGTCGTGAAATTCCTGGAACAGTAGTGAAATTAGAACTGTTTTCCAGGCCTTGAAATGTGTTGGAATTAATCAACAGAGTGAAATGGAAAGGTTTTGAGCACTGTTGTGTCTGTTGTTAAAAACATGTTCAGAAAAATCTGACATTGTCACTAGTCTCATGTGATACACATAGACCAGACCGGCATAATCGCCAAGGCCACACCCCCTTTTGGGGAAAATAATCTTCTCATCAGCAGAGAAACAGGAAAGTGGTGAAAAGCTGTTGTGCAGCAGGTTAACCGAGGCTGTCACACTGACATTAGAGCCACAAAAGATACTCAGTATTCACTGTGGGTGTGTTAAATGTCGAAATGATGCTGGTGACAGTTAGCTCAGTTGATGGATAGCTAACGTTAGCTTGACTTTGAGGCTGCTGCTGTATGGTCATATGGTATAGCAGCATCAGACTGTAGTCTCAAACTAAATCTGAACCTGTAGATCAAACGCTAGGTATGAACAGGTTGGCTATTTACAGACAACACATTAGCCTGATGATACCTAGTGATAAAATATACATTTTGATTGAATCACCAGGTATTGACAACATGTATAGACTGTCAGATAGTCCTACCTGTTATAAACTATTTGAATAAAGTCATGGAAATGGGGTAAAGTTAGGTAGGTAGTTCATTGGTAAAAATGTGAAGGAACCCTGGACAGTAAACCCAATATCTTTGGTTTTTGACATTTATAGATCAAATGATTTTTTGGGAAAATAATCGGCAGGTTAACTGATAATGAAACTATTTCAACTGCAGCTTTAAATTTCAGCAGCTCACTTAATGTTTCTGCAAATGTAGTTTTACTCCTTCTCCAGTTTTCCTAACGTCTCAGCTGGTCATATGTTCTGTGTACTGTTGGATGAAATGACATTATTTTGAAAGAAAGTCAACAGTCTCCTAATAACACGTATTCTCCCACATACTACACAGTCAGTCCAAACTTTCCCGCCCCAGACTAGACTCTTACTCCTCTCACGGAAAAAATAATTATGTATCAGAGTTACTATTTTTAACATCAGCTTCCAAATGTAGCTTCTTTTAGGGAATATGGTTCAGCCGTTTTTCCTAAACAAGCCGCTCTGGTTCTGTATAGTATTTTCAGCCCACTGAACATATTAAGTTACACGTGAGAGAAATCTGTCATATGATTCAAACTTGGGTAAATTCGCTGTGTCTCTGTAGTTTTGCACCACCTGAATATCCAAATAATGGCTCTCCAGTTTGTGTTCTGTCATGTGAGTGTGTTAGGAAGCCACATCCCATGATCCTCTGCAACCAGGAGTCCAGCTAAGCATATAGCCTCATCTCTATCTATATATCTAGTGCCCTTTGTCCTCTCAGCAGAGTCATCTCTCAAAGGTTCCTGACTTCAAAGTCCACTATAGGTTCATCCTGATGGGCTGGGACTCATCAGAGACTTTCACAGCACAGTTTTCCACTCCGACCACCATCGTTTTACTCTTATTTTTTCCACCCCCCACTTGTTTTGTTTGGCCAGAGAAGAGGACATAGCAAGAGAGAAAGAGAGGATGGATGACAACATGGATACATACACCAGCGTGGAGCAGCTCTCACTCGCTCAACATCTGTTTCCATTTTGGTGTTTGCTTTTAACTTTGTGCCAGAGAATATGGAGCCCCCAAATGTGGAGAGGGTTGTTTTCAAGTGGTAATTTGGCACACCCTACTTTTTTTTTTTTTTTTTTTTTTGCTCTCATCCTCGTTTTCGTTGGGAAGCTGTCTTTGGTCATAAACCATGCTTTCAGCCCGGAGGAGAGATGCACTAGTGCAAAAATTATGTATTTTTGGCAGTAAACCCTGGTAGCCTAGTTTTCCACTTGAGAATAGACATTCGACTCAGCCTTTCCTGGCTCCTCTTCAACTATGAGAGTTGAAAATTCCCTTCAGAGGGCCGTGGCTTTTCTCCCCACATGTATAGGAGTAAATGTTTTACATATTATTTAATATGCCTTTTTATCCTGCAGGGTCCCAGAGACGTCCAAACTTTATAATTTACATATTAAGTTGGCAGTATGTTGTTTGTATCTGTAGTTTAAGAACGATGGGCCTCATTCACAAAGACATTTCTTCTTAAAACCCACTTACACAGTTTTCACATTCACCAAAGATTTCTTATTTGGGATTTATTCTCAGGTAAGAACAGAATCTACACGCACATTTTGTGGTGACATGTTTGTGCAAAACAATCGGTTATTGCCTTCCTTTAGTTCTGCAGCTCTATAATATAGGATTTAAATTACAATAAAAATTTAATCATTGATAGTATTTCCATTATTTTACACAGCATTATGGTCTTTTAAAATAACTTAACACTACACAAACACTTCAATTCACTTTTTGTTATGTCAATTGGTGTTAACGCCATCCAATAAGTAGTGTTGATCACATTATTTATAGGCCCAAAGAAGGCTTATCTCTGCACCCTACTTGCACAATGTCATGTTTACTACTGCTGCAAGATGTTGCAGATAGCGCCCTGAGGAGGTAACGCATCTTCCAGGACCATGTAGATCTATTTGCAGAGAGTGACAAGGCCAAGCCCGTCCCTTTCTGGTGGTGAACATCTCCACTCTGTGTTTGGCAAGAAAAATTTGGCTTTGAATGTGAGATCAAGCCCTTTTGTGCACCCCTCTCCGGATACAGACTGAAGGAGTAGGAGCATCTTCTGCATCTTTTTTATGGTATTTTATTTCCAGTACTAAATCTGACAGCTCGGCTGGCGTCCACTTACTGCAGGAGTACCTCTTCTTAAGAACTATTGAAGGTTTTTTTATGCTTGGAGTCTGGTGCTTTGTCCTCTTTAGAGTTTTGTGAGGGCATTCTTGACTTAATTCTCTTAAGTTTTCTTTAAGTTTCTGTTCGTGCATTTTGCCCCTCAGTCTCATGGCCTTTGCCAATACTAATTAGGATCAACTGGAAGGTGCTATCAATTCATGAGAACAAGGAAATTCATCACTATGATACCATTACAATTCTGTGGTTTAAGAACATGTCAAGTATCCAATGTAGACTTTTCTAAGGGCCTTTCCCAACAACAAATTTAAGGAAACACGTAGGAGGATATTGGTGAATGAGGCCCAATAACGATGACAGATGGTTGACCAAAACGTTGAACATCTGTGGAGCTAAAATGTTACACTATCTGATCCTAGATAGGCCACACAAGGAAGTTTAACACCAAGAGATTAGGAAAGAAAACATCACAAGACTAGGATGGATGTGTTTTTATATGTAGGAGACATGAATGGCCTAGAAGTGAGCTAATTTCTGTAATTAGCAGCACCCTGTTTCCCTTCCTTCACCCACTTCTTAATCACGATAACGTGATTGTCTTCTCCTGATTGGTTTTGCTGATTCTGAGCTTGGCCGAATCCCGTGATATGAAGTCATTGGTCAAACAGCTCCGGTTGCAGTTTCCCCTGAGTCATTGACGGCAGCTGTAGAGGCGGCAGATCACTGGCAGTCTCCTCTAATACAGAACCCAGCGCCTGATGAGGAGAATTCCTCGTGCTGCGATTCTCAGTGATTAGTTTCCCATGGGAGTCCAGCTGCAGGCTTGTTAGCAAGCCGAGGTTGTTGCAGTTTGATTAAATTGAGCTGCGGTTCGTTTGCTTTTAATGGTTATTAATAAAGGAAATTAACAGCTAATGAAATGTGAGGACTGACTGCACTCCTGCTCAATTGGTACAACTAGACACAGTCGTATTTCACTAAGTATGGAGCAGCATAATAAATAAAAAGGCACTCTTCGAAAGTGTTTTTGATGTTTGTAGGCCGAACAGTTTATCGAATGGCTAGTTGCACCCCTGGTTTACTGCTGTCATCTTCATTTGTTTTGGTGATCACTCCTCAGTCTTCACAGTAGATTTTGAAAGTGCTGTATTTATGACTGTTTCCTTCCTACAGTTTATGTAAGAAATAGGAAGGATGAGGATGTACGATAAATACAAAATTGGCCTAAATGTTCATTCATTACGACAACAAGCTGGAGTTCCCAAAAGCCCGTGTAACTGTTTATCTTTAAGTAATGACCTCATCTTGTTGATGTTGTCCAAGCTCGTGCGTCTAATGGTGGGATTTTACCACAGTGGGACCCCCCTCCATATCTCCGCCGCTCCGCTCTCTAACAATTACAGGATCTACGTCACAGCACTGACGCTCACCCCATTCTTTACATTTCCATCCACAGTAACACATTCAAAGTGTTGAGCTGTTTGCCACCACCACTGTCATCTCAGTCCAGTGGAATAAACTATCCATTCCCTCATGGCAGACACGAGGCTGTAAATTAAAAACAAAAAAAAGCAAGCCCTGTGTGTATTCCTCTCTATATATTGAAACATTATTGAAAGCATCAGAGGAAAGAGGACATAACAAAGCACTGCTGCCGGACACTATACAAAATATAATTAGAAAACATCAAAGGGAAGTTGTAATGCGGGGCTTTTCAGCTGTCAGACATATCTAAATTGGATTAGTTATAGTCGTTTGGAAGTAAGCTTGCTTTGAGCTAACTGTGGAGTTTGAAGCTGTATTATGTGGGAGAATATAAATATGGGATTAGACTTTATGCTGACAGATACTTAACATTAAATGACTCATGGGAATGGGGCGAAAATGTGTCATGACATTAGGACTGCAGTTATTTTCACTCTGTTAATCTGCCCATTATTAAATTGATGAATCGATATATGGTTTGGTTTATAAATTGTTGTGAAAAGGGCTCATCAGAAATTCCTAAAGACCAAAGTGATTTTTTTTTCTGAACTGCAGTCCATTACCCAAAAATAATCAGTTTACTGGCAAATGAGAAAGAAAATGGATGACAGCCCCGTCTCCTTGAAATTACGTTTATATACAGTTAACTTTATTCATTCATTTTCTGTAACCGCTTATACTGTTAGGGATAGTGGGGGGCACTGGAACCTATCCCAGCTGACTTTGGGCGAGAGGCGGGGTACACCCTGGACAGGTTGTCAGACTATCGCAGGGCTAAACAACTAATAGCAACTACTGTACAACTAATATACAAACATAATGCCAAGTGAATCACGTAGAAATGTTGCTAATTAACGCACCTGGCAAGTTACAAAAATGTTGATACCAAAGTGCATTTGTTACCTAAACCCTAGATAGCCATATAAACGCAAACCCGGGATTTGTGTGCTTGCCATTCTTCCCAGTTTCGACCTTTAAGAGCCTACGTGAGTGTAGTGTCTTTGAACCAGGCAGCGATACACAACGTAATTAAGAAAGCAGTTTAGTAACATACAAAGGTAATTTCCAGGAGACAAGGTTGTCCTCATGAATGAGAATCTGGTGCTAAATTATGCTAATTATGGCAGTTTTACTTTAAAAATGTAGGTTTATTTTCTGTCTGATCAGCTAATCAATTGATCGATGAATCGTTCTAGTCGTGTTGGTCAGATGTGCGGTGGAAACAGATTTCCAGTCAGCAGCCAACCCTCAAAGTGCAGAAGATCTGCATTAGGAAATATCCTCCAGTTTGCAGGATAGTGAAATTCTCTGAAGGGCAGATGGTCTTCGAGTGTCAGCTTATGTCTTTGAAGTGCTAAGGTCTGTGCCACAGGCCCACAGTAGGCTCTATTGTGTTGGCAGAATGAACGACAAACCTGTTCAACGGCCTCGCTCCTGCATGCAGAGTGCGCACAGCCTGCTGGGCTGCTGCCAACACTCAGCCAGAGAGGCGGCTTTCTTTGTTTTGGTTCATGGTCACTGAATCACTGCAGAAGAATTAGGTGTCTCCGTTTTTATAGATGTTACTGTGTAGTCAGAGCCGTAAGTTATAGGTGGAGGGTGAATAGCACAGAAAGGATCTAAGGCTTTGTCTCTCTCTGTTGTTTGTTTTGGTTGGTTGTTGGCAGTGTAAAAAAATTAGTCAGCCACTACTAAAATAACACCATTTATGCAGATGTTTACTCAGAGTAACTACAATAACACATGCACAGATTTTAGTGGGGCAACCCAGGGCAACCCTGTTAGTGTTGGCGCCATGTCTGCACGTCACAGTTTAAGGTAGTATTGTGTTTCTTCAGTACACATAGATCATTCCAGCTTTTCAAATGGTGATGTGCTGCCTTTCCCTTTTTAATGTGTTGGTTGAAGAAAACAAGCAGTTTAAAGATGTTCTACTCAGACTCTGAAATATGATTAACAATTCTCACATTTATTTGACATTTAAACCTGGGCTGGACAGTTTAATTTTGGTACCACTGGGCAAAAATCCCATAATTAACTTTGAGAATATTGTAATTCAAGTGTCCTGAGAGAAAACTAGACTTCTGTACCTCCTCTTGGCTCTGTTTTCAGGATTTAGAAAATCTATCCCATGTGAGGAGACTTTTGCCGATCACAAGTCATTTCAGAGAGAGGGTGTTACTTTCGGCTGTTTTACACATGTAGATACACTTGCATGTCCCTTCGGAAAGAAGGGAAAGCCTGATTCAGTGGCGAAGAATCCTGCAGAAGCTGTTAATACAGCATTGGCATCAAGCAACCCAAAAAAGGAAGGTCTCAGTAATGGCATAGTGTTTCAGAAATATTGCTAATGGTTTAGCCTTCTGCTGAGGCCAAAAGTGCACAGTTGTGGCTGAAGCTAATGTTAAATAGAGCCTTGAATCAAAGTATGTCCTCCTCCTCACCCCCCACCACTATAGACCACCTCACGAGAAGTAGAGCAGGTAGCAACTTCCAGCAACTGAATCTGGCCAGTGCAAAAAAACAGCTGCGGGGGACTGGACAGCCCAGACACGCTGCAGGATCAGCAAACTTTCTGTTGCTGCCATTACACAAATTAGACTTGGAGCTGCAGCTGGCCACCAGTCTGCTGTGACACCCATTGCTGGGGGGTCTGCTCTGGCTGAATGTGAGGTCCGTCACCAGAGATGCTGCTGCTTTCTTCCTGGGGAAGCAGTCCACAGTGGTGGGGAGTGAGGCGGAGGGACCTGGGGGTGTCTAGCTGGCTAATTCTTGTCTGATAAACAGAGATGGGTGGAGAGAAGGGCAAGAAAGGGCTGAGCGAATGTGCAAATGGTCTTTTTCTTTTTTGCCTTTTCCAGCTTTAACTAAACTACAAGAATCAAACGCATATCCCTATGAGGAAACCTAAACTGAAGACATTAATAACTGGTTTAGTCAGACTTGAACTGCATTTGGCCCCCAATGTAAACTCCTTTGTGGGATTTTTTTATTGGAGTTTACAGTAAAGAATACAGGGATGTGGTAAGAAACTTGCTTCAGAAGTTAAGCATACATTCTCATATTACATTACAAAAATCCCAGGAGATATAAGAGAACAAAAACAAGAACTGAATTGTCATTCTCCCCCGGATCAGTACAAGTACTGTCCACAATTACTCCCCCCTTCCCTTCACGAGATTCAAATTTTATTGATTTTTCCAAAGTAGAAAATTACAGAAAAAGAACATGTTGGCAGCTGGTGGCTCTGGTTATTGAGTGTATATAAGTTTAATCAGAACTAATATAATCCAAGCAGGTAGCTTCTCCTCTAGACGTATAGTATTGTGGATGACTGCATGGCATACACTGTAGATCAGCGTCCCTTTGCGTGATCTTGGTCAACTTAAAGCAAAATAGGACCCAAACATTCCCTCAGTGATGCTGAATTGGCCTCTTTCTCACTGATGTGGTTGAAAAGGCAGGCTTTTTTCTTCTTCCTTTCTTTAAGGGCTGTAGTCTCCTTCATACCACACGTCTGTCTTTATTTAGCCCCAGCTTCACCCTCACACCCAAACAGCACTTAAACCAGGACGTCTTAGTTCCCTAATTTATATTGTTCCATTTAGTGAAAAAAGCTAGTAATCATATGTTGCCGTTTCCTTTTACATGTCTGCTGGCAGTTACTCCTTCCACCCTCGCTTTGTCACAGAGGGAGAGTCCTCCCTGAGCTGTAAAGGTCAACACATGTGGTGGATATGATTTCTCTTTGGTGCTGAATGAGTAAAACCAGACACGGTGTAGTCACAGCAAATACACTCAAAGCTGCCACATGAACTCCGGAGCATTTACTTCCTAAAAACTGTTTTCTTGACAGTTTTATCACAAGTTAGAACAGATCGACTCTGAGAAGCAGTTAAAGACACATAAAGGATATTAGAGCTAAAACCATTAGCAAGTCTATTAATTTGACAGAAAATATATCTATAACTTTGTAGATAATAATGACATAATAGCTTGAAGTCATTTTTAAAGGTCCAGTGTGTTGGGTTTAGAGGGATATATTGGCAGAAATGGCATAAGTGTGTTTTCTTTAGTGTATAATTACCTGAATATAAGAATCATTTTGTTTTCATTGCCTTTATATCTACTCATAGAGCGGGTCCTCGTCTACAGCGATCGCCATGTTGCACCGTCATGTTCCTACAGCAGCCCAGAACGGACAAACTGAACAGTGGCTCTAGATAGGCATTGGACACTGTAGGTAGCAGCCCCTCTGCAACGAGAGTGTCAGCAAAACACAAAATTATACACACTAAATAAAACATTAAATTGTTTAATTCAGTGCTTTTTAGCACTTCAAATCACCAAGTCTGTTTGTTTTGGAGAGAGCAAGACCTCTGCGGATAATTCAGCTCCCGGTCAAAACCTCCTGAACATCTGGATCTTAAGTTATCGGAGAAAAAAGGTGAGCACAAATTAGCAGATGCTAGGTTAGTGTCCTGTCTCCGACATGCCAAACAGCATCAGAGAAACACTGATTTGTAATGTGAAACTGCTTTATTCAGTGTCTTTACTGGCTTAAATCACAGGGTCTGTTTGTTTTTGAGAGGAAGAGACCTCTGCGGATAATTCAGCTCCAAATTAAAAACCTTCTGGGGGTGCCCAGTAGCTCACCAGGTATAGCAGGCACCTCATATACAAAGGCTATGTCATTGCCACAGCGGCCATGGATTCGATTCCAGCCCGTGGCCCTTTGCTGCAAGTCGTCCCCTCTCTTTCCCCCCTTCACGCTTAGAATTAGTCCTATCAAATAGGTAAAAAGCCATAAAAATAATCTTTAAAAACAACCAACACCAAAAGAATCCTAACCGGGAAAAGCTTCAGCTGCTTGCAATCTGCAATCCTCACTGCTACCTGCCACTAAATCCCCCTAAATCTTACACACTGCTCCTTTTCTTTTTTGTATTATTGTGTTTTTTAAATCTGTGCGGTCAGACAGGATGTGGGTTAACATTTAGAGGTGGCTCAATAGCATGCAGAGCCTGGGGCGGCACAAAGTGACACACAGATGCAGCTGTGCAAGTTGAAAGTGTTTCGGTCCTCTCAAAGATGGACTGATAGTTGGACCAAACTATAAGATTTATATGTTTAATAGCACATTAATACTGCCATAATTCAGCACTCCATTCAATGTTTCAACACAAAATGCACTAATGGTGCGTAGTACATAAGACATAGCCCCACATGGCATATTATGACTGTTGTCTGGTTTATTTACTTCAGCGAGATGGTATCGTCTTCCGATTACATCTTCACCACATAAAGTCCTTCTTTATCGTCTGCTTTGGCGGCAGCTGCTGCTTCTTTTTCATTTGCAGAAACCAGATATCAGATGTCTGGCATGAATGTCCTCACACTGAGAGCAGAGTACCTGCATCGTCCGAGCTGTCTGCTTATCGCCCAATCTACTTTATCACAGTGCGTGCTGTTGAGAGATGCAAGCTTATTGACGCCATGATGCAATGTTGAGACCACACTGTGTCACCATAGTGAGAATGGTGAAGTGTGTCTGAATGTTGAAGGAAAACAAAGCACCCCCTGTTCACCGTTTGACTTTTTTAGTTATAGTATAAGATGTGGATCCTCTTGAAGTTCGTAAAGATGTGTGATTGCTACATCTTTTATTTTCTAAAGTTAACTGATGTCTGAGAGTGTTGCGATAATCTCTGCCGTGCCTAAGAGAGCATGAAAATGATTTCTTATGGCCATCAGCAGACTCTTTGCTTTGTCTAGCCCCTAAAAATGGGGGTTTGTGGCTTCGTTGGTTCATCCTTTTTCAATCCATAGATATTTTTCATTATTAGAAACACCTAACTGATGTCTTTTCTTCAACTCACCTTACTTACAAATATGAGAAATATCTTATTCACCTCCCGGCAGCTCAGATAGTGTCAGTTCATTTCAGCTGCAGCCTCCCACACTCAGCTCCTATATCAGCCTGTCTGAGTCTCATGTTTTACCTGTAAGAACCATGTTTGAAAGCCTTTGATGTTTTCACATCACAGATGATGAACAGATTTTGGCTCTCCTCCCGGGCTGCTGACAGCACTGTCAGCCGAGCAGTCATTCACGCTGGAGAGCAGTAGAGGAGGTTGCACCAGCGTGTGGCTCTACAGTAGTTTAATTTAACTGACTTCATTAACATTCAGCACCGGAGCAGCAGACAGACACGAGTCGTGCTGCCGTGCCTTGTCCGGCGATGAGCTGCCCTTACTTTTTCTACTTCCATTAGAGTTAGCTTTGTGGGGAGGTTGTTTCAAGACATGACTTGGTTTGTGAAGTGCACAGACTGCCATGCTGTTGCTCCGGTATTGCTCTGTGTACAATGACGCAACAGCTAAAACGAAAGTGCTGTGATTCGACTGGCAAGTCTGGAGTCAAATTTCAGTTAAAATCAGTATGCAGCTTTCACTTTAGATTTTACATTATTGACCAAAAATGTATTTATTGCAGGTCAATGGTGTTGCACTTAGCGCTGTTGTATCCTCACTGGTGTTTAATATCTTGTGCTCAAATCTATACGACGTAAACCATTGAGTTACACTCCTTTCAGAGCTGACAATGAACTGACAACAAACCACTACTCTATCTTACTCTCTTCACTATCACGTTCTGAGCATTTGAGATTAAGAGATTTAGGTTTGCATAAACCACATGATCTCCTTTATCAGTCTTTTATTGTGCAATAACTTAAGGACATGGTGTGACATTGCTTTGGGGCTGTGTTTATTGCCACAAGTGCCACTGCTTCTAAAATATATGTGCACATACATGATTTTCAACATCTTTGGGTAACAGCAATCACATAATAAAATGTTACAACCTCGTTTCTCATACCAAGTAATTTATAGTTTATAAACCCACAGCAGATCACAAGGTTATTGGCTAGTTTGCACTTCAAGAAGCAGTTGTTACCTGTGTACTTTGGTGTTCATGCATCTCTAATGATTTTCATAGCTGCCATGTGTGTGACCATAGGTATAATAAACCTAATAGACCTACTCTAGTCATTAAGGTATCGCCCATCTAGCTCTTTGCTAAGGCAATCCTTTCTGAAAGCTGTGCAATTTCATCTTTATTCTATGAAATTTCCAGTAACTTATGGTCTTCTGATTATCTTATGATGCTCTGAAGTCCTCTAGTTGTCGGATATGTGGAATTTCATTGTATTTTTTTCTTTGTGTTGAGTGCCATGTTTTCAAGGAGAATGCATCACCCCGTTCTTTCCGGTGAAAAAGACGTGTGTGTGTGGGTGTGTGTTTAGAATTCAAAGCCTGTGTCTTTCGTTCTATCATGCTTTCTTCTGCTGCTCGTTATCCAGACTCAGGCTGGACATGCTCCAAGGTCAGAGCTGTGAGGCAATGGCCCAGATTTTCATTTTGCCAGGGCCCCTCCTTTTCTTATCCTCTGTCAGCACTTTCACAAGTTCACCCTGCAGGCTCGAGTTACGAGATCAGAAGGAAATAGTCGTGTTCCTGTAGTTGCATGGAAAGCCAGAAAGCGGCTGACTGACAGAGGATTAGGTTAGATTTCCAAGGCTAACTTTTCCAAACAATAATTTTTCCAGGAAGAAGATGGTTGAGTATGCCTGACCTTTTCCGGGCCATCCTGCCTTCGATTCATTGAGTTTTACATATTCACATCTGAGAGCTGACCTCCAAAGGTGTCCATATCAAATGCGTTTATCAAGGACAGATATTCCTAAATATAGAATCTCTTATGTATCTGCTTATAGCATGTATTCAGAATTAATAATTACATAAGAATTCGGAGGCCCATGCTTCAATTCCTTAATCAGAGAGCTTTATTTGATTGAGGGTATTATTGTGGTTGTTTTTACAAGGGATAATATCAGCGTAATTACCCTGTCTCTGTATGATTTTCTTAAGATCACACCCAAATCTTCCAGGGAAGACTAATCCAAGACATGCTGCTCTGTGAAATCTTTGGCTCTGTACTCTGCTTTTTGGTAATTCTGGCAAGCCAGACATTGTAGCTTGCACTCTCTTCACTCACTGCATTTGTACCAGCAAAATGCCCAGTGTAGAAATATATAAAAAGTTAATAATAGGCCAAATCTGTGACAGTAGAGCCTGTCAGCAGCACAGTCATCATGTGGGTGATTCATCAAAGAAATGGACTTTGCCTTCAGCAACTGACAAAGGCAAACAGGGCCTGTAACGTGCTCCTTAGCTTCTGACCTGCAGGATTAATGTCTCTGTGAAAGAGGCAAGCTCTTTATTGCTTTTGACCCTGTTTTGCCCCTCTCGTCTGCTGAAGCCCTCGGTTTATTCCTCTGTGTTTGGTTAACAAAAAGTCATGAAAGTTGACAATGACACTCTGTGACACTGTTCCCATGTTGCATGCCTTTCTCTTGGACTAGGTTCGTTGAATTTAAAAGCACAGAAGATATAATGAATCGATTAAACTGCTGCTATTTCATGCTATTCAAGTTTGTGTTTGTATGCATCAATCTACAATACATCCTTTTTGCGGTGTAGCATGAAAGTGCACTAAATATATTTGACTAAATTGGCCTCATGTCAGTTTCTGCAGATGCAACAGTTCAGTTTTGGCATGCCCACACTTCAACTTGCTGACTGAGCTGCTGCCTGCATGCTTTTCTGATTAAATGCACTTAGTTGCAACACAAGTTCTCTCCTTCTCCTGGCAGAGTCAGCATGTTAACATCATATTTATTTTAAACATGGCAATATTTGAGGTCAAGTTCAGCAATGGACCACCACTCCTGAAGACCATGTAGCTGAGTGTCTTGGTCATTACACTACACTAATTGTACGTACGCAGCTACTGTACTAGAATGTTACATTTGTTGTAATTGAAAAGCCGTTACTTTAGTGAGCTAACTAAGCCAACTGCTAGCCCCTACCTGTCCAACAGAAAACAAGCCAACTCTGTGTCAGTCTTCATCCCTATTCCCTTCTTGTGTGCTCACCAGCGAAAGTGAAAGTAAAAGCCAATCCCAGACTTACTCTCATTTTGGAAAAGGTGTCGTTTGCTTGGTGTTTCCCCATGCTGTATTTGCGGTTTTCTGGCATTGTTTCGCAATATTCATAGCTTCCTCTTGGACGTGTGCCGCGTACAGTTTGGCACCTGGTCACTTCCTTTTCCATAAAATCCCAAACTCACCTGTGTGCTGTTATTGGCTAGCGGCTACACACCACTGTGCCAGAGGTTACAGCCTATAAACATCCCGTCCACAGTATCATTAAGAAGAACATAAGAAAATACAGGCAGAGGACAGGGTCTGTGCAGCTAAATACTTCTAGTGGGTCATGAGTGATGAAAGAAAGGGACTACTTTTGTACTCTTTCAAGTTTATTCATTGTTTTTTAGGAAAATCTGGCATAGTATACCCTTCAAGAAGGATTTTTGGCAACACTGAGGCCAGGCTGTCATGCAGCCAGATGTTGGTTTGTTACCAGTTGGCATTCTGCCTGACATTTATCTTGGTGTCATGAGATATATCGGTGTAGAAACCTCTTAAATTTTCCGCTCAGTTAAATCATTAATGTTCTGTAGTAGGGGGAGTGTATTCAGATGCTTGAAGGTTGTACAGCACTTAACTTGCTGATGAAGCACAAATGTAAATGAGACAAATAAATTTGGTTTATGGATTCTTTCAGATAAATTTCAGTCTGTACAAAATAGAGGACTTCATGTCAGTGATGTTGGTCTGAACTTACTGCCCTCAAGCAGTACTTTACATAACAGCCCCCTTCATATAAAAGACACTGATACATACAGAACATCGTCTAGATGGATTTACTGTAAATGGAGTGATGACTACTAATAAAGTCAAGTGACAGTGAAATTAAAATTCTACTGACGTTGCTCAGGACTCCGTGGTCCCTGCTTTGAAATAAAGCTTTCATTTATTGTACTAGTGCTTGTTATTGTAAAAGAATAAAACACATTGCATACGCACAGTAATAAAGATTCTCTACACAGGAATCCATGATCCCAGCATCCCTCGTCAATAGCACTCAGTCAGCCACTTGTTTTTCCCTGACAGTGACCAGATGTTGGCAGCTGTCAGTGTGACACCATACGGAAGAACAAACAGCTGGAGGGGGTTTGGGGAATGCCACCCGCTGCTACTGCAGGGTGTCTCTGATAATCCTGCTGCTTTATACTGACACATGACGCACACGCTCTCACAGTGCTGCATGAAATCTTGCACGCATAAAGACGATGACATTTACATGCAGGCATTAAATTAATGTTCTTATATCCAGTGATTAACACTGAAGGTAACAGCACAATAAGCCTGAAATCTAGATAATCAGTTTTGCAAGAAAAGTGCCCCGACTGCACCAGTTCCAGTGTTCCCATTGTGTTAAATTGCCTCTCTGGAGATTATTACTGCTAAACTGCTGTAAATGTGGAACATGCATCATCTAAAAGACACAACTAGACCAGACTAAACACCATGCAAAAGTCGAACTGTGTCATATATTCACTTTTTATAAAGTGCAAGCAAAGACATTTTTTCTCTGGCTCTCTGTTTATTTTGCAGTTGTGCCTTTTGCTGCTCTCTGTTCCTGTGTTTTTAACTTTGCAGGGTGAAAAATTTGCACAAATACCACTTAAAAATGTGGCGTAAGTTGCCAACATAAATAGTGGATAGTTCATACAAGGGTGATGTAACCCAGGCTGCCCTAGTGTCGAGGGCTGCTGATGTGTAATTGAGTAGGATACATTTAAAAAAAATCTTCACAACATTCTTCATGGTGGTTGCGCTTTTCCTATTTATGATTTTTTTTTTTTTTTTTTTACCTCTGTTAGTTTACTGTGTGCACAGTTGTAGATCCACTTATCAGCTGCTCATGTACCCTACTTACACTGAAGTAAGGTCACCGTGACATAGATTATTATCAAAAATGAGCACTGATTAATTTACCAAGCCGGAGCTGGGATGAGGTCTTTGAGTTTCTTCTCCCCCAGTCGTGGCACTCGCATGCTTGTGGGCTGTTGATCCTGTGGAGAACCAAGCTGTGCTTTGTCACATTTTAAGGGGCAGACTGCCAGACCTGACTCCAGCCCTGCGGCATTACCCAAAATGGCAGCTCTCAGTTTGGCTGCCTCTAATGGTGTGTGTTTCTGGTTGTGTCAGTACTGTAGGAGCGCATAATGTCATGTATTACAATTGTAGTTTGCAGTGGCTATAATTAGAGAATACGGGCTTGTTGGTGAAATTGAATTGTTACATTTCACTTGAAGTCCCCCCTGTATTTAAAGATGATGATAACAGTCGAGGGAATATGTGTCCTGTAATCATAGAGCATAATCCTAAAAATCTGGTGAAGTAATCAAGGAATTATGTCAGGGATAATTGTGCCGTTTTCATGCTGTTTTGTAACGTCATGTGGAACATTAAATGCCCTCACTTGTGAAATAAGATGATATTTTTTGTTTTGTTTCAAATCACTCACTGGGAGACTTTTAATAATGTGGCAAAGATGGTAAACCAGAGTGGCACAGAGGGAGTCCGTGTTCATCTCTGCAGTGTGTCTTTTATTTTCCCTTCACCATCTCGCACATTAACGCTTCTCAGTGTCAGTTGATACTATTATTGAGTCATGGTTACACTTGATTTCAAATGCTTTTTTCTTCTGTCCCCACAGAGCCACCATAGAGGAAGTGGAGGGGGATGTGTGCGAGTTGGAATCCAAGCTCGACAAAGTGAGTACCACCCATGGAAAACATCGCCTAATTATTCATTTGTTCTACTGTGAGAGCTGGCAGCTACAGAGGCCATCCTGTGAGTGGAAAGTCTCAGGTTTGCCCCTGGCCTTGTCCCCAGTATATCCTTTGGCAGATTGCCTTTGAGTAAGACACTAATATAGACACTGTGCACCTGGCTCACGCATTCATGAAGTATGTGGTGGAGTTGGATTGATTTCTTGTTTTGCCAGTCCGGTGTACGAGCTTAAACCAGTTTGATTTTATGCAAACCAGCTGAACTGACATTTTTTATTATGACATGTTTTGGCAAAATAGATAGTAGACTACATCAGCAACCTGTGCTGACATCGTTGCAGCGCTAAATCCAACTTGGATTGCATCAATAATTAGCAATATGAGGATGTAATTAACATAATGTTATATTTGTAAGTGCACTAATGGAGCCAATACTGGCTAACAGCCCAATTTACTGCTGAGCCGAGGCTGGTAATTTCATGAAAAATACATCAAATTTCAGAAGAGGTGGGAGAGGGGATGTTGTGCTTGTTTACTAGCTAGTTTAGGGTTACGAGACATGACATGACAAAACTAAAACTGCAGCAGTATTGCAACACTTTGCATTTGAAGATGATAAAAGTGGTTAGCTGAAAAACATAGACAAGGCAGCGTCTAAACACTGCAGCAACACAATGTATGAGTGGTCCTGCTGATTGGGATGCAGCTTCACTCTCTGCTTCATAGGTCTTGCTCAAGCTGCCTGCCAAAACCCTTTTTTTGGCATGTCCAGATTGATTCTAGGAAGCCTGAACCAACCTTATTTGGAGGTGGTTTGAAATAGGATTCCACTCAGATTTCTACAAATGTATCTCACTCAGGATGCAGATATCAGATATAAAAGTGTCTTTGAACGCAACAAACAATGACGATAATAAATCCAGTGTGACGGAAGTGGTGTGCAGATCCATGCTACTGCAAGAGAACGCTAAAAAGGACAACATGAGGAACAACAGGTCCGTGGACAGATGCCAAATTAAGTTGTTTGGAGGGCGAAATATTGGACCTCCATTTCTCATGCATGTCACCAGTGTTGCAACAGTTATTGACGCCTACGTTGTAACCACAGCAACCCACGCAGATAGGTTGGTGATGTCTGGACACATATCCGATCTGATTACTGCATATCACAGTGTTGACAGTCTATCCTTAAGATCAGATTTGAACTACAAATCTGATTTGCCTGCAGTCTGATCGTAGCGTTAGTGCATAATAACAGTTGGCAAACCAGCTCGGAGGTGCATTATCACCACCAAGTAGACTGGTGAAGAAAATTTTCACACTGGCCCAACCCTGACATGTGGGTGCGCACGAAGTATATGAAGACATACACCCATTACACTGTGGTATGTGCTGCAACACTGTAATGCACAGTAATACCTCTTACTTCTAAAAATCCTGACTCACTGCAGTCATCAGATGCAACCAGCGATTCTGAAATTGGATCGGATCACATCTCTGCTCGCTGCCAACACAGTGGGAAATTAACACCAACTGTCAGCCAAATGGCGGTTTACCTGTGCCTGATTAATTCCCCCTATGAGCCTTTAATCATCTTCTGTCCACACAATCACATTTTGTTTTAAATCAGAAAAACGGTAAATGAATCTGCTCAGGTCGTGACCAGGGAATGGAAACATTTTGGGTGCCATAGTACACCATATGGGTGAGGTTTGACATTTAGGGTGCAGGTGGTGTCAGAACACAGTCCTTGTGAAGCACAGTTAAATAAGGATGGTTCTCCATCTGTAGAGTCATTTGCTGAGGATGAACACCAGTCCATAGAGGGTTTTAGCTTCTTGTTTTTCTTGACTCTCTAAATAACAGCTAACTTTCACACGGGAACCCCTGTTTCGTAATACCAATAAAGTCTTGCCCCTTGGTATTATTTCCTGCAGCTGGTTCGGATTGCATTATCTCCCTTAGTGAGCTGCATCACAGTTAATCTCACTCATTCTGCTTGAATTAACTAGACTGAACTAATACACCAACAAACTAGTGTTAATGAGTAGTGGTGTCCTGCCCTGATAGCAAATTAATCCCTCCTCTCGTTGGACTCCCGCAGAGCTGAGAGTGTGTTCACCAGCTGAGGGCAAGATCAAGCTTGGGAGATCTCATTTCATTGTTTCTGGACTTACAGTCTTACAGAGGCCCACCCTCCTCCTCACCCCACCTCTGTGACTCAGCCCCGGCCTCACTTCCCCTCTCGCTCTGGAGAGGAAGGATCTGCTGGAGAGTGGGTGTGCTTGTGTGTGTGAGTGTGTACGTGTACGTGGGTGGAGTCCAGAGACAAGGGGCTATAAAGAGCAGAGTTCAACTTTTTCTTGGAGCTTCCTACCTGCCAGATGCATACACACAGAGCCATGATGTCAAAAGTAAACAGACTTTAACTGGGCCTATATTAAATCCTTTCATAAAGGGTCTATTTTCCCAACAGAGCAGATAATGAAAGAAGGGCTAACTGATGTCTTATTGTGAGGCTTTGGATCTTGTTACAGGTTAGGTTGAGGTCAGATTTGATGAATTGTGAGGGGTACTTTCAGTTCAGAAAAACTAAACCACAGTGTTCACAGTTCCTCTTATTTAAACTAATAGAGAAGACAACTCAAAGTGCCATATGTTGAATATTTCTGAACTGCATTTCATCGAGAGATTATCTACTAATCAAACAAGAAAACAAAAAAAGTCATTGATTGCTTACAGTAATACAAACAAGCTCATGCTGGACAAAAGAGCAAAATATAAATACATTCAGTTGGTTCATTAGGTACACCAAGCTTAAACTAATGCAGTCTAATACAGCAGCCCTGCAAGAAACCTTCATTTCATGATAGATTTTTTTTATAAACTGTTTTAGGGAAGTGCTGATTCAACTGTATGATCATTTTAAGGGGCCTGCAGTTTGTGGTGCTGTTGAACTGTACTGCATTATACTGATCGGTGTCAAGCTTACCTTTACAAATGCAAAGGAAACAATGAGGGTTGTTGTATTAGACCGCATGACTTTTATCTAGGCGTACCTAATAAACTGGCATCTGAGTGTACATGAAACAGAGCAGAGGTGCAATGGAGAAAAGCAGTGGTAGTCAAGGCTTAATTAAAATGAGTAAACTTAAGGCCAGTTCACATTACACGATTTTCACTGTGATTTTGCATCTCGGAGACTATCGTAGTCTTTTGAGTATTCATACCTGGCGATGTGTGTTTCTGTCATTGGGAGTCTCGCCAACTGCGTTATGACCTGTGTGTGCACACCACAAGATTTCTCCACCGAGCCCTCGCCAACAGAGCCCCAGATAATGCGGTGATGTCACCAAACTACGTTTTTGTAACTTGGAGACGACACACCGTAAAGGCATGGATATGGGACACTGGGAGCAGTGTTGAATCAGATCTGCGTCCAGGGCCTGGGTCCAAACACAACGCACTCCCTGTGATCCTGTGGACGCTGCCATTGTTGTTGTTGCTTGCTGGCTTGTCAGCCCAAAGTCGCGGCTAATAAGCAGACCTGGCAACCCTGCAGCTTGTCCTCCTCATATTTCTTCCGCCCTCCTGCGTGCTGATGTGAGACGTATCCCGCCTCTCATTGGCTGATGCTCTTTATCAGACGTGTCAGACAGTTTTCTAGCATGCCAGATATCCAATCCCAGTCACAGATGAGGGGGTGACTTGCTCGTACGCTTGTTCACGCGTGAGGACTCGTCGTGGCAGACTATCTGACAACTCACCTCCGACCCAAGGTGGCTCTCAAGATCCTCTGCGAGGTCAAAATCTTGGTGAAAGTCGTGTAATGTGAACTAGGCTTTACTGTCACTACTGTGGGCTGAATCTGAAAGGCTAAAAACTGTTTTACTTCATATGAGAGAGAAAAATGATAATGTGTTATCGTGGAAAACACAACAAAATGCATAAAAGAAAAATATATGCAAAGAAAATCATAGAGGAAAGAGATGTGTTTGTACAAAAGATAATCATCTGCCTTTTTAAGACCTGCTGATGTGTAATAGCTGCATAAAAGATGAGGACCTGTTAGGTCACATTTGAAGTTACCTTCTCAAATATGAAAAGTGTGTTAGGTTTTTGAAATGCCATATTTTGATTGAAAGCATTATTTAGATTTGTTTAATATACAACTGTTTTATTTTATTTCTGATTCAGGTCCCTAATGCAGTTGAGTTTGCTGCAAATTATCAATGTCAGATGTTTGAATAAGGCCTTACTGAAGGAGAAACAAACATTTCGTGTTTGATCACCTTTTATTAATTTAACTTGCTTGAGATTAGCATTTTTGCTCGAGTTTTCTAGCTGCCTTGGCTGCAGTGACACTCAGGCTCTGTGTCTTCTCCTGTGTGGGAGTGGATGGAGAACGGCCAGCATTTGTTGTGAGTTTGCATAACCTGGAATTATCTTTGCCCTCAATGAGTCAGAAGGGAAAGAAGTGCCTGTTGTTAATTACCAAGAAACTGACTAAGCGTCAGCGTTGGTCTTTTTGCTCTGCAGCACCACTCTCCAGCAGATCTATGAATTCCTGAATCCATTTTCAGCAGAAAACGTCAAGTGTTTTTAATAAGAGAGGAAGCCCTGAAGAAACAACCAGCACTGTTTCTAGTTTCTCTTCACTCAAGTGTTATCTTCTTCTCCACTTCTGTCTATTACTGCATTTCTCAATTCTAAAATTCCTCTCCTCTTAGCTCCCTCTAAGCATTTGCTTCTTTCTCTCTCCCTAGTTGGTGAAGTTGTGTATTGGGATGATTGATGCTGGAAAAGCCTACAATGCAGCCAACAAGCAGTTTGTTAACGGGATCCGGGAGCTGGCCCAGCAGTCCACCAAAGATGAGGTCATCGAGGTAAACAGAAATACAACCTGACTTGATTTCAATCTTAGAAAGTCACAAGCATTATAGCAGTGTAGATTTGTTTCTTCTTTTTTTGCATGTGTGTGGACAGGCCTCTTTTGACATTTTTATAAAATCATGCAGTATTTGATATAGTTTTAAGTTTTAATCTGCACAGTGTAAAACCAAGGCTGACTTCTTCCTGCTTCCCAGATACAAAGAGGCCTGTACTTCCTCCCTGATTGCACGCACTCCCTTCTTGTCTCATATGAGCAAAGTGTTTTCATCCTTGATGACATTACCAGATTAAATCTAAATTTAAAAGAAAAAGAGGCCCAGTAAAACCTTGTACTGTCCACTGGGTCCTGTCGAGGTCAGATGTTTTGTTTTGTTTCTCACATGAATTTGCATGGCAAGGCAAGCACTTCCTCTCTGCCTTTGTGTATTTCCCTCAATGCCTCTCCCTTGGGTTTGAAGTCCAGCCATGGCATGTATTTGGAGGGAGTAACTTAGCCAAAAGAATTCTTTCCCGAAGTGTCATTTTGTCTCCAAAAAGACCAAAGTTTCCATGTAGCCATACCTGTCTGACAGAAGGGGATGTGTCCATGCAGACATGCATTAAAAATTTGCATCTTTTTATTGTGCAACCTTAATTTGGTGACACTTCTACCTAGTAGCCTATTAGCATGTATATGAGTAGCATATTGGCTCTTTATTAGTCATTATACAGCATTAATAATGCCTTAATGCTGCATATTCTACAAATAGTAGGCCATTAATTTAGAGTTTAGACAATAACCTCCTTATTACTATCAAGTTGTTGTACATGAATTACAAGGTGGTGGTGCTGCAAGATTAATCATTCTTCCTTAATGAATATGGTTTATTCTTTTGCAACAAAACACAAAACTACAAGTGAAGAAAAAATGAAGTTAAAAAAACCTTCATTTCAAAACATGGCCGCTTACATTAAAACACAGACCGGTTTCGACCCAAAGGTCTTCGTCAGGGTGCAGAAAGGTTATTAGTTATCATCATTATCACTCATTACTACTATTATCATTATTATTATTATTATTATTATTATCATTATCATTATTATTATTATTATTATTATTATCATTATCATTATTATTATTTAAACACTACACCTTAGTTTATGTTTAGGGATACAATTTAAGTAATCTTTCCTTCCTTTTTTTCTGATATATGTTTGTGAAAGCATGTGACTTTCAAAATGGCTTCTCATTGTAATCTATTGCTGTCACCCACCAGTGCTCACTTATTAAATATTGGTTGACCGCCCGTACAAAGCTTATAAAATGTTTGCTTAACTCTGTCCACCCTTCTGCACCCTGACAAAAACCTTTTGGGTTGAAACTGGTCGGTGTTTTAATGTAAGCAGCCATGTCTTGAAATAAAGGTTTTTTAACTTAATTCAAATACATCTCTTCCTGCTCTATGCACGAGTGCCTGAAGTTAATTTTTCCTTCCCATGTGCTGACCCTTTTCTTCAAGAGCACCTGCGTTTTCTCTTGAGTATCATATGATTAAGACGGTCCTCAAGCACACTACTAAGTGTTAATAGCGTCCAGATAAGTCTAAATTAACTTTGAATATGATTCCCATTCTAAAATGAGGTCTTTCTCCTAAATAGTTCATTAGTAGTTTAACATTTTTTCAACTCACGCAGGTTCCCTTTTCTAAAGTTGCCTCATCTTCACAGTCAGTAAATCCATCATAGCGCATAACTACTGCTATTAACAAATGTTATCTATGTCAGTAAGCAGTAATTAGGAGGTTATTGGGGGGAAAATGTGTTGTTAGTGGCCTAGTAGTTGTAAAATATGGTCATGCATAATATGGTATAAATTAGTGCTTTATAATGACTAATAAAGAGCTAATATGCTGCTAATGTGCATGCTGAGAAGCAGCTAGGTAATGGTGAATCCTAGTGTTCCTTATTTTAATGCAGGCCTCATCTTTATTGTTTGTGTGAGTTTATTTGTATGTTATTGTTTTAAGAAAACATGGTGACACTCTCTCTGCCAGCCCTCATGCTTGTCTGTCTTTTCTCTCCACAGTCCAGTCTCACAAAGTTTGCTGAGAGCCTGCAGGAGATGATCAACTATCACACGGTACGCTACCACTGCCATGTGAAACCGGATGTGTTGTCTTTCCTTTTTTTTCCACCCCCATTTACAGCTGGGTGATGACAAAACTCAGCTGTGCCGACTGTCTGGAACAGCTCTTTAACTGTCAGAGTCTTTATTTACTGCTGGGAAGGACAACGGCAGACCACAAGACAGAGACATTGGGTCTGTGAGAGGATGGCCACTGGTTTGAGGAAGGGAAGTGGGGAGTGCACAGAATGCTTTATAGAGGATTAGCAATGATGTCGCCGTGCTCTTGAGGAAGATATTTTACCTTCAGCTGCTTCATGGAGCTGTTCAGAAGTAGAGGAAAGTAGGAATAACCACAGATTTTTATTGTTAAAAAGTGCAAACACTGGCCACCATAAAAAGTGGTCAAAAGGAAACTCTCTGGGTCAGATGCCTAAAACCCCCTTTTTTCAGATGTCATTATAGCTTAGGGATTTCTTGTCACAAAAAACCCAAAGTTCCTTCTGCTCCCCGCATATAAAGTCCATGGTATAGAGAGAGGACTTTCCTGTCTCATAAAATCCATTCCCTGCCTCCCATGTTGCGGAATCTGTGGTATCAGTTGGAATAAATCACGCGTTACTGAGGTAAACATGGTCATGGTCAATTTTTTACGATGTGGTTGTCATCCTGGAGACAGCTGAGCTACAAGAAGAACCATTATAGGCTTAAGTCAGAGTAATAGAAGTATTCTGCTGGCCCTACTTGTTTTACAGCATGGTCATCTAATGCACTCCACTTCCAACCACTAGGTCTTGGACAATAAATAAACATGACGCCTTATTGTTTCGTCCTCTCTTGTCCCCCATCAAACTCTCCAAGGAGCCCAGTAGGACAGATCTGATTATGTGGCTGTTCTTTCCCAGAGCCCCCTCATTAGCCTCCGCAGTTGTCAGTCTCTGGTAGCCACGACATGGACATTCAGAAACGGAGACACAACTTTCCTCTGTTTGTCCTCTCGTTAAGAAGGCACAGGGTGAGCTAGAGGCTTTTGTTCTACAGTAAAAGTTACTTGCTTGATCTCCCCTGTCATGTCATGTTGCTATTAGCTCTGCATAACATGTTCAGAGTGAGTTCCCAGCCAGCATCACACTGTCTGCGACATGTTTGTTAGAGCAAACAACCAAGCCGAGGGTGCTGCTACTGGGAATTGAACCTTTGCGATCTTTGTGGTCGTGGTTTTGGAACCTAATATTAAAATGATTTGTTTTCATCATGAACTTTAAGAACTTTGATTCGATTCATTGGCTTTATTTGTGGAGGACATTTTGCCCACTCTAAATAATAACAATACTGAAGCTGCCATTCCATTAATGTGATAAAAAGACCTATTCTCCACATCCCTAACTGATACTATTATAGCTGCAACCACCAATACCACTTTTAGTGGTACAAGAGAGAGCGGTAAAATAAGTGGAAGGGAGTTAGATTTATTATTTTATGAATTGATTAGTAGAGTGACAGAAAACTACTGTTACTGTTTTGATAATCGATTCATTAGTTGAGTAATTTATTAGATGAAATGCCAAACATTTGATGATTCATGATGATGAGCTTCATAGATGACGTTTTCTTGTCTTACTGTACAGTAAACTGGCAGGCAAATTTGTAAAAAGCATTGTGCCTATAAACCTGTACAAATAAGACAAAAAAACCAACATGTAATTCTTAAAGCACCAGCAAAAATTGAAATGCACCCTGACTGTGCTGCCCAGAAAGTAGCATCTTGGTGCTCCTTTGCTATTTGCATGTATTTTAATGAGATGCAATGCATACTTTTGGTGCAAAATCCTTTTCAATGCAAATTAGCCTCACTGCTAAAACAGCACAATTAACAAGGATCAGCGCCAACAGCCACATGCAGTCTTTATAAAGTTGCTGGTAACTAGAGCGCATTTATAAGGGATGTCACGCCCAGACTTTCCAGTGATTATGGCATGCCTCTGCACCTTGTTGGTCAGGACCTGCAGCTTGCAGTTTTCTTTTCTCTGCGCCACTTTTCTGCCAACAGTGTTCTTAGCGCAAAGACAGCATTAATGGCTAATTGTAGATACATGCAAAATAGGGCATACTGCACAGAGCTGCGAAACTTTCTGGGTGTGTTTGCACTGTAATATCATTAGTGTGTTTCCTTTGTGAATTGGCACTTGAAACGGGGCAGATAGCGAGTGATGCGCAGTTCATGGTGCTATCAGCAGCCGCAGTCCATGTTTGTGAATTTGCCAGTAAATGTCTTTGCATGGATTTTAGACTGTTCATCAGACAAGTCATCTGAAGACGTCACCTTACAGTTTAGGATGTTAGGATCTTTTCCCCATTAACGTCATGTTTTAATACTAATGATTCATGTAGCTGTTAAAGCTGAATGCAGTATTAAACCATCTCTTTGATAGAAAGTTGAAAAACAGTAGTTTGAATAAGAACTAAATCTCACATTTCTGTCCACAGTAATTACATGTGTATCACCTTGAGGAGTTTTTGGCTAGTTTTGTTCAGGTTTAGTTGAATTGGGTTCTACATACATACAGTCTAAGTTCCACCTTTAAGCCACACTGTAAAATCCCCAGGTTAAGCGAGATACTGTATACGTCTTCTTAACCAGTGTCCTAAAAAGCTGCGGGGTGGGCAGTCTACCATGACTCAACAGCGGACTCTTTCTTCACCATATCCTCTTATTAGCTTCCTTGACTAGACCCCTTAAAGCCTCCAGGAGCCGCAGCGCAGGGCCGCGACTGTGACTCAACAGTGGAAACTGCGGTCACGTCAGCTGACTGTCAGATAGGTTTTTGCCACTCAGCGATCTTTCAGCACATGATCCCCTCAAACACAGTGCTCAATCTGTTTGTCACTGGTAGCCTCTCCCAGCCACACTGCTCATATTGTCTTGTCCGGCCAGGAAGTCACGCTGAAAGCCCTGTTTTAGAGAGACGAGTTTGTCTGGCCTTTTGCTTGGTAGCCCATTTTCAAGGAAGCATGCAGGTTAATGAGGGTATGACTCACTGCCAAGAATAAGTGCATCACGTCATTTCTCGTGTTTATGTCTTTATGAGGGGAGTTTACAAAGTCAGCTTGTTTATGTAAATTTAGCAGCCTAATTGCACCCTGTGATGTTAACAAAAATCCTCCTAAACAGAGATGCAGAATGCTGACTTGCAAGTCACCCCATGGCCTGGAAAGTGAATACATTTATCAGCTTTTTGCCGCTTTTTAATAGAAGTGCCTCGAGATGTTTAATGCTTGATTTGTTCAGCTACCTACAGAAAAAAGGAGAATTTACTCTTTTTCTTTTTTTCCTTCACAGATATTATTCGATCAGGCCCAGAGATCAATCAAGACCCAGCTTCAAACATTTGTCAAAGAGTGAGTATGAGCTGAATAAAGATGGATAAAGCTGATTATATCTCTGAGCGGTCTGAGCTCTTGAATAATGGCCTAATTTTACTTTTTGTGTCATCTCTGTGAGAACAAGCTTCAACAGCACATTTACATTTCACTCATGCTTGTATCCAGATCAGCTTAGAATGAGGAACACTGGACTTTATGAGGTGAACTAAATACTTGTAATTTAAATTCTTGTTGGAGGAAAAGTGTAATGGATATTGACTATAGAAAGCCCACTCTAGATATTATAAATATAAAGCAGAGCCTGGAGGGATGTCTGACACTCCAGACGGGGCATGTAAGGACACCAAGTTATATTAATATATATGTAACAATGTTTTCTATTCATATCCTACAGTTTAAAGCCTCCTAATACAGCGCTGAATTCCAGACTGCTTGTATAAGTGCAGAAAGCAGTGGGGCCTTCTGGTTTATTTCATTATAAGGATTAGCAGCTTTTGCCCCTGGCACACTGAGGCTTAACACCCACATCAGCAGCACCCATGCTTCTCAGAGAAAGCTGGGAAACATGCTCCTTCGTAATTACTCTCTACCTTGCAGCACTCAAACATTAATCTCACTTAGGCAAAGAAACACTAAAGAACAAATATGGGGCGCAGAGATTTGTCCTCCTCCTCAAGACAAGTGGTGCAGTCCAGTCACTTACACAATCACAACACGAGACCTGGGTCAAATAGGTTTTGCAAATCATTTTGTTTGTTTTAACCCTCGTGGATTTCCAGCCAGCCAAGATTTATGAAAGCACCTTTGACCCCTGCGTGCAAATAAGGGTATCTCAACCCAGTGCAAGTAACAAGTTGTTAAACCTTTATTCTTACATCCTAATGGATAAAATTGTATCTTAGATTTAATTTACAGCTGATTATTTTCCTAAATTTTAAAAGAAAACTTAACCTACAAAATGACCATGATGAATGGAATGAACTTTGTTTTTCTCACATGCCTCCATGGTGAACAATCCAACAACCGCAAACCAATATCAAAACTTCTGTTTACAAACTCTCACACAACCTGTGCAGTATAATCCAAGTCTCATTTATCCAGTCGTGTGCTCAGTACTTCCTACACATGCATTTTACTACTATTCACTTCCATCCAGGAGAACGCCCATGCTCTTGAGCTCCATTTGAGCATAGTTCAAACGCATCAGGCCTTGATCACACAGGATGCGTTTTAGCTGCTGGAGGAGCCTTTTTGTAATTCATTTTAATGAGAATGAAGCATTTTGCGCGCAGTTTTTGAGTTGCGCCTGGCGTTTTTGCCGGAGCACTCTGAACTCGAGTTGAAAAAACTTTGACTCAAAGAGGAAAGATGTCCCACGTCTTCTTGTTTTCGTCATCTTTTCTCCCATTGTCCAATCGGACGATTTGAGAGGTGGGCCTTCTGTGGTGGTCATGACAACAAGTTTACAGTTGGTAAACAATGGAGGAGAAACTGGTGGGGGAGGTTGCTGGATACCCAGAGCTATACGGCCCGACGATAGACAGCAGGTTGTCGAACTACCCCGAGTCATCCTAAAATATACCTGGAAATGGCCATCATGGAGGCAAAGCTCCTGGACCAACTGGTGGTACTCCCCATGATCCGACCACTTTTTTAGGGTCTCATGCACCCACACAGATCTCTGTTTCCCTGTGCCGACAAACACCCTCAACCAGAGCTTGAGCAAGTACCCTCTGCCTGAACATTTTAGGAACTAGATACTACTGTCAAACAACTATAAATAAATAAATGGTAGATTGATTGCAGGGGAAGATTATAATGAGGAGGTGTGTCTGGGGTTGCCTGGCAACAATAATAATTTTTTTTTTTTTTTTCACTAGTGGCATTCAAATAAAAAAAAGGTAATGCAGTGCAACGTGCAAAACACCTTCTGTGTGATCTGGGCCTAGTGTGCCCAGGCAAGCTACTCCGCCATACGTGAGACTGTTTGTACTGACGTGTTTTTAGTTATAATGTTTGAGCAAAAACAAGATCGTTTGGGAAATACTGAGCATACAACTGGATACTTCAATTAATAAACATGTTCGCCATTTTTGGATTCTTCGTTCACCATGGAGGCTTATGAGAAAAGCAAAGTTTTCTTCACAAATTCAAGGTAACACACGGTGAGTACTAGACAGACAAATAATCACTTTGCGGGTGGTGTATTTGTTGATTTCCCCATTAGAACCTCCACATGTTAATAAATACTTGTGCAATAAGCACTGAATTAAATGTGTTTGTCTTGATAACCCTCTGTCGTCTCCCTTCCTTTGTCAGTGACATACGTAAGTTCAAAGAAGCCAAGAAGCAATTCGACAAAGTGAGCGAGGAAAAGGAGGCGGCGCTGATTAAGAATGCACAGGCTCCCCGCAACAAGCAGCATGAGGTGGAGGAGGCCACGAACATCCTCACTGCCACACGCAAGTGCTTCCGACACATCGTCCTCGACTACGTTTTACAGGTACGACGACTCACTCTGCATTTAAATTGAAGCTCTCTTTAAGTGACAGGTAACGAACAAAAATCAACATCACAGCAGAGGTCTGTTTGTTTTCGAAGAGAAAAGCGTCAGAGGTCGTAAATCTGTGGAAATTTCAAGTAGCACTGATGAGATTGTATTATTTTAAACTTGCCTGCCTTTAAAATGTGCCAAATAAAGAAATTATAGAAAAGCCATGTGCATATTATTTCAGTACATGCTGTAGTCATTGAATTCCTTTAATGCTGAACCTCATTTAAGACCACATTTTGCAGCACATGAAATAATATATTTGGTTCTCTGAAGTAATATAACAAGATTGCTGACATGCAGCTTTTAACATAGAAGCTAAAAAATAAGATGAGCTGCACAACGCCATGTACGATATGTCTCTGTGGCCAAAATGGATCTGGATATGGAACTTAACATGCTGAGTCAGATTGAAAATGCTGATGTGGCACAAAGAGGAACGACCAGCAGATGTGTTTAATTCTGTTACATCCAAAGTGAAACACCCAAGCTCGTCCACCTGTCATGTTCCAGTTTACCACATCAGAGTCCATTTAGCTCAAAAAACAAACGAACGTAGAAGCAGATGCATCAGCAGGACTCAGAGAGCAGCATTTGAATTAGCCGTGGCAGTGATGACAGGACTAGCAGAAGAAGTTTTTTTTTTTTTCTTGGTGCGAACAGTAAACAGTGATGTGATCATTATTAAGGGATGTTTTTCACAGTGCACACATCATAATGGATAAAATGCTGCTGTCTCCTCATGTTTATAACTAAACCTATTATGAAGTTTACATCCTTTGACACGTTAGCAACAAAATGATAAACCATCATGCTTGATGAAGCAATGTGACGGAGAAATGATTCATATTTTTAGGCTGGATAATTTGAGAACAAGCAGAAGAGGAAGAAAGCAGGCGGAGGAAGTACACAAGAAAAGACAGAATTTTTTTTTTTAATTTTTTTATTTACTGTAAGAAAAACCCCTCAGGTCTGACAGTAAGAATGTTGCCACATAGGGATGCTAATTTAGACCTTTTTTGGGAACAATAGCCAACCCTCGTTAACCGAGCATCAACCACTAACCGACAAGTGAGTGTGTGTGTATGGTGGTTAACCATGTAATGCTAATTGTTAGCATCACACAGCTAATGTTGCCTAACAGGTTTAACAACAGAGTCAAGCCATTTCAGTGTTAGTGTGAGTTTGTTTGGACCGTTTACCAGCTGAGCTTTGGATGTTAGCTGCTGCTGCTGCTGCAGCATTAGCCCATGCTAAGCGGGCAGATATTGGACTGTGTTCTGCGCAACAGAAAGTTTTCCGACCCTTTCCACCAATGAAGAGGATTAGTATCCAACGAGGAGGGGATTGTCTCTCAAATAAATGTCCACCTCTGCCTTTGGGGCGTTAGCTTGTTGAGGGGTGCTGTAGTAACATCATGGCATTGCCCCAGGGGAGTTTTATGGCTCCAGCCCGTTCAAAAATTTTGTAATTATTCCTTATATTTAGGGTGACAATGATTATTGTCGGCCTTCATGGGCCCACCTAGAGTCTCAGCCCCAGAAAACTTTTCCCCTTTTACCCCTGTATGGGCGGCCCTGCTTGCTTGCAACACAATTGCCTTTTCAGAATCACCTTTGCAGTGTGAAATGACTTTCAGGGGACAACATCTTGTGTTTTGATATCCAACACTGCAAACTCCTTTTGTGCAAATACGTTCCTTCTTCTTGTGCTTGAATATCTTTTTAGATCTATTCAACCTTTTTTTTGTCAAAGTCAAACAGAAGTCTTGTACTCAGACTTTTGTGGTAAAAACCTGCTCATGTATCATTGAACACATCAGCTGAGCCCTCGGTCTGTCCTTGTGGCCACAGTAGCACTGATGAATGCTCCAGGCTTCCTGATAAGGCAGCTGCCAGCCCTCTTATTGAATCTCTCTCCAAAGGAACAGACAATGCTGTATGGGCACAGCTCGCTCCAAAATTAGATTCTGAAAAGAAACCCAAAAGCAGGTTTCAAAATAGGTTTGGCAGTCTGCTCCACTGGCCCACTGCATAATCACTCGCTCATAAAATGAAGCCTGGCTGTGAGAAATTAGTTGAGTTTTATATCTTCCCTGTTAGTCTGCTTATAGGAAATCTATAAGCCCAGCAGCTAGCACAGCTGATTTAAATGGGTCTCTTGTAAAGTTTCGCATTCGGATAGTGCTGTCAGCACTTTTAAAATGCTGCTAACTTCTGCAGCTGCGCTTGCAGGAAACATGTGAGACGGGTTTCTGCTTTATTTTTTTGTTCTTTTTAGATTGTTTTTGTGGCATTTTTGCTTAATTATACAGTGCACAGTTTACAGTGACATGCAAGATGGTAGAGGCAGAGGAAAATATATGAGAGAGGTTGTAGTTCCAGACTTCATGACATTTTAAGAATCAAGCGTTTCTCTTTACCCTGCTGTGCCACGTAGAGCCAGATCATAAAATACGGAACTTTAATCTTCGGGTTTGCTCTATTGGCTGTTGGTGAGGCCTAGAAAAAACAACAGTTAAATGTTGTAACATGAAAAAACACATCACGCAGTAAAACAGAGGATACAGCCGTCTGACTTCATGCAGATGTTGTCAACACTCACATGCAGACCATTGCCTAAAATTTAAACACACAAAACACAGAAAATCCGAAGCACATTTACCGCTAGTGGAGATGAATGGGAGTTGTATGTTTACAAACTTAGCAAACCTGAAATTTCCCCCGCCTTAATAGTGACTAAGTCAAGCCTAAGTCTTGCTCAAACTTTGTGTGTTTGGAATCACCACAACTTACCAACCAAGTGCTCATAAATTTAGCTCGTGGCATTTGTGTTTGTTGACCCAGTAAAGCACTTTGCCAGTTAAACAACCATCGCTTAGAGGTGCCACTCCATTCAAAACTACTAATTGACTGTAATCGAGGGAAGGAGGGGGGCTTGTAAAAGTTGTGATGCGTCAGCTGCTGTGGCGAGGAGATGGAAAAATAAGCTTCGTCCCCCGGGTGGGAGTTACAGCTGTGTACAAACACAGAGTGTGGTTAGTGTTACCAAGGAAGAGGGCCTCACAACCTGGCCAAATAAAATATCCTGGGCCACAACAAGGATTTGAACTTTCATCCTTCTGTTTCAAATGTTTTTATTGTGAATCATCATTTTCAGAGATAAGAAAACATGGTGTTGCCATGCTTCTTTTTCATATTAACTAAGAGTGTCAAAAAGACATAGGAAGAAAACACTTTAATAAATAATTAAATAAATAGTCAAACAGCTAAATGAAATAAAGAAAGGGAAAACGGTAATTATTGTAATAATAAATGAATTAATTTTGCCATGTCTCTTTGTCATTTAATAATGTCAATGAATAAATAAAACCGATAAATAAAATAAATAAATTAATTAATTAATAAATAAGGGATAATAATAATATTAATATTAATGATAATAAATTAATTAATTCTGCCACGCTTATTTTCCATATAAACAAACATAATGTCAAAAGACATGGAAAGAACACACTTCAATAAATAAATTAAAAAAATAAAACATATAAAATAAATAAATAAGGGAGACTAAAAAAATTTATTAATTTTGCTATGTCTCTTTGTCATTAGATAATGTCAATGCATAAATAAAAATAAAATTAAATCAATTAATAAATAAAACCGATAAATAAAATAAATAAATAAGGGAGAATAATGATAATAATAATAATTGTGCCATGCTTCTTTTCCCTATAATCAAACATAATGACAAAAGACATAGGAAGAACACACTTCAATCAATCAATCAATCAATCAATCAATAATGAATAGATACATAATAAATAAATAATGTAAGGGAAAACAGTCATTATTATAACAATAAATTAATTACTTTACTATGGTTCTTTTCCATATGAACAAACATGTCAACAAGACATAGGAAGAGCACACTTAAATACACTCAAATAAAATAAATGAATAAGGGAAAACAATAATTATTATAATCATAAACTAGAAATAATAATTATAATAATTATAAAGGCTTGCATAACATCATCTCCAACTTCCTCTTGTCTACATATTAAAGAAAAACCCCAAACCTCTAACCCATAACCAGCCTCACTCCTCCCTCTGAACTTTATTCTTCAGTGGATCACATTCCTCATGTCCCTGCATTCTTGAACACAAAAAGGAAACCCACTGGACCCAGGTTAATGCATAAGCATATGTGTTAAATCTCATTCTGAAGCTGCCTCGCCTTCTACAGTAGCCAAATGCATTCACCACACCCAGTCAGTGACTCCGCTGTCACACAGGAGTCATTAGCTCCTGTCAGTCACAATGAAGCCAGCCAGCATCACTGACTGTATTTACAACCTGTCATTATTTATCTCTCCTCGGCAACATTACAGAAACCTCCCAGGCTAGATGAGCAGCACAGTGGTAATTAGCTCAAGATGAGGAAGTGTCTGTACCAAACACACACAAACACAGAATCAGAGAGACAGGCAGGAGGCTACAGTGAATGCAGCAGGGTAGTGTAGATGATAGGTGAGACAGGCTCCAACAGCCTCTCTGAGTTAAACATGAGACATGGAGCTCCTCCTGGTGTCCATACTGGGAACTACTATCCACTAACGCTCGGGGTGATGGTGCGATTTTTCTGCTTCAGTTCCACTCATTTCACGCTTGTCTGCTTTCTTTTATTTGTCCCTTTCCTAAGAAGTCCTTTTTTTTATTTCTTCTTCAGTATCTTACCTCATTTCCCCCTCTGTCATCTGTTCTTTCTTTCTTTCATTTTCACAGATATGTCTGGGACTTTTCCTCAGTGATTTCCTTATTTCAGTTTTGCTGAAAAACGTCAACGATAAAAACCCCTTCCCACTTCTCACTGCCTTATTTTTACATTACAGATCAATGTGCTACAATCAAAGAGACGATCGGAGATCCTGAAATCAGTGAGTATAATTTTCTTACATATCAGATGATCTGTGTAGCAGCCATTACCAGCTCTGTGAGTGATCACTGTCTTCTCCACAGATGTTGTCCTTCATGTATGCCCACCTGACGTTCTTCCACCAAGGATATGACCTCTTCAGTGAACTACAACCTCTGATGAAACAACTAGGAGGACAGGTACAGGCTACAGTGTACACACCCATACACACCCATTACAGGAAATAAGAAATGCTGTAACTGAACACTATGACATATGAGTTAGTGCAAATTTCATAATTGATATCAACAAAAATCAGTGATTATATAGAAAATATATTTTTCCTTCTCAGTATTATTCATTAGTCAACATTTTTACATCATTAATGAAGCAAGGTAATTGTGTTTTTTTAAGTAGTATTGTAACTTTACTACTTTACTTACTACCATTCAGACAGATGTTTTGTCATAATTTTTCGAATTTAGAGTTTACATACTAGAGGCATGGTGCTACAGTGGTTAGCACTGTCACCTCACAGCAAGAGGGTTTCGGGTTCGAATCTAATGGCCATCTTAGGCCCTGTGTGGACTTTGCATGTTCTCTGCATGTCAGTGATGGTTTGCTCCAGCTTCTCTGGCTTCCTGCAGGAATCCAAAGACATGCAGGCTAGGTTAATTGCCCGTAGGTGTGAATGTGAGTGTGAATGGTTGTCTGTCTCTGTGTCAGCCCTGTGATAACCTGGTGACCTGTCTAGGGTGTACCCCGCCCCTTGCCCAGTTACAGCTGGGATAGGCTCCAGCACACCCTTGATCCTGAACCAAGATAAGCAGTTACAGGAAATGAATTAATGAATGTTACATATTTTACATTAATTTGATGTTGGAACATATTGAACTCTGTCTTAACGGTTATAACTTCAGTATTTTTCAACCTGGACCCTATTATTACTTTAGTTTTTGTGTCTAAATTACTAATGGAACAACAATTTTTTTAATTGATATTGAGCTAGAGTGTTGCAGCCAGCAGCAGTGAAACAGGCTACAAAGTAATGCTGTGTGGCAAATGTGCAATGTCAATTTACGTCCGCTGAAAGTGCTTGTTTTTACACTTACAGGCTCAGATTTTTATTATAAGTGTCTGACAATGTTATGTATGCAACTGTCCCCAGACTCGTTTTAATTTTAGCACGTATAGAGCCAGCATATTAAGGGTTTATATCAACCAAACCAGAGTTGATGATTGTTGGAACAGTGGAAAAACAAAACAAGATGATTTTCCTTAGTTTTATCTTGTTATTGTCAAATTTGAATGAAGTATGTTTTATGATGATGATAAAATTACTGTGCCTTCAAATGGAGTCTGGTGGGTTTGGCTTTGGCGATTTTGGGGCTGTTTCTGGTGAAACAAAAAAGATCTATCCCTTTAGGAATCCTTTTCATAATGTTGTCAGACCCTTACCATGACAATCTGAGCCTGTCAGTGTCAAAAACAAACACTTTTAGTGGACATACGAGAGTGCATATATATGCTCACTCCGAGCATATATATGCACTCTCGTATGTCCACAACTGGCTGCTACACTGCAGCCAGTTTCACAGCTGCTGGATGTAGCGCTCTCGCTCAGTACTGGACCACTTTTAAGAATTGTTTTTTCCATTTGTCACTTTGAGTTAAAAACACTGGGAAATGGGGTCTAGGTTGAAAAAAATAAAAAGTTACCCTTTGACTTTGTCAGCTAAGAAATTAATTTGGATGGGTCACAATTTGTGTTTCTCTTTTTTCCCCATTAATTTAAATTGAAAAATAAACACTAAGCTAGTCGTGGGCGAACACTCGCAGTGTTATTAGAACATACAGTATAAACTCTTCCAACAAAAGCAAACATGAGTCTATTTTGAGCAGAGTAGCGGAATAAATGTTGGCTAAGTTTACATACCAGCGCTCTGTGATAAACACGTTTTTATTACAGAGACAGGGACAATATTGTTTAACAGTTTTGCTGTTCAGGGGCTTGTTTAGAGATTGGAGGGAGTTTTTCAGGTGATCAGGTGAAATGTTACTTTTGGCCATCTTCTTAGTTTGTGCGCAAGTGGTCGTGGGTGTACTCTGGCATCATTAGGGAGCAGCACAACTGCACTTTGACCTTCTGCCTTCACCTCCAGATGACCTCCCTCCTGTCTTTGTGTTTGTGTTGCTATCCTCTGTGTGTGTATATGTGTGTGTCTGTGTGTCTGTGTGCATCCTCTGATAAACACAGCCTTCCCTCTGAGCCAGAGGATGGCCCGAATGTGACTTTAAGATGATTATCACTGTGGAGCTGCTGTAACAGTGTGCAGGAATGAGGAAGAAAGCAGCCAGAGGGCTGGGAAAAGGTTTTCCACAGTCAGACTCATTGACAGTCAGCTGAGCGTACACAGCAAAGGAACACGAGATTGATTCCTAAAGTTTGTGGAATATAAAGTCTTGAGAATGGAGCAGTAGAAGAGCTGAACGAGAGGACGATTTTGCAAGACCAAGGAAGAAAGGAGTCCAGACACAGAGTGGGAAGCTGGAGAGGAGCAGAAGAGTAGAGGGAACTTCTTAAGAGAAAAGTGTTACTTGTAAACATGTTTTTCTGATGTTTGAACCGACAAAAAGGAACCAAACCATGTTTTTTATTTGAGAAACAGAAAAAAAGACAATTTTGGAAACCAGATCTGAAGAGTTGGGACAGTGGTCCTCCAAATTGGATTGGAGAGAATGGTGTGGTTTCTAACCCTCATGCTCTGAAGTTGGAACCATCTGACGTTGGTACTATCAAGAAATTGACAGACAGAACCGAAGAGCGCTGGGAAAAGAAAAGGGGGATGACAGGAGCCACTTTGAAAAGCAGATTTTAGGAGGGGATAAGAAGCAGAATGTAATCTTCTCAAAGCTAAAAGTGATTGAAGTAGAATGGAAAGGCGTGGACTGTAAGCCCTCAGCACTGAAAAGGCTGCGAGGATTGTATGAAGAAAAAAGGGAGAGAAGTGCAAAAGACTGTTTCAGAAACCAGATCCTGCAGAGGGAGGGAAAGCGAGAGATAGAGGGTTGGTTTCAAGCCGATGAACAACTGAAGTATAACTGCGTTGTGCGGATCCTAAGCCTGTCGCACTGAATTTGGAACAGTACAAAACTGAAAGGAGAGGAAGATCAGAGGCCGAGCTGTGGGAAGCACTGACAAGAGGATTGTGGATTATTTCTTTTCTCCTCTCCGTCATGAAGCTGAAGAAGGTGGAGAGGCTGTGCAGGGAGGTGTGGAGGAGCTGTCAACAGGTCTGATAATGTGACTCGATGCCTGTAGCCAATAAAAAAAAGATCAAGGGGGGTAAAATTAACACAAGACACTAGGCATATCACAGAAACTACTTTTGGTGGACGACTTATTGTCCCAGAAATAATTGCGATAAACAATATTATTGTCATTTTAAGACTGTTCAATGCCACTGACATAATATATTAAGGGCAATGAACTTTTAACTCTTAAGAATATTCACTGGAGAGGACGAAAGCAGTGTGACCATATGTATTGATGCGTGAACACCAAGTATTGATTTTTTTGTTTTTGTTTTATAGATTATTGATATTTTAAATACAATTTAAGCTCTTGGTAGCAGACCACAAAAATAAAATAAGTTGCTTTTCAAGTCCACTAGATATATTTCGCTGCAATAAAATTGACTTAAGTAAGATGAATGGACTGAAAACTTTATCTTATTAGGTAAAAACAAATGTTGACAAAATTTTCCTATAGGGACATAATTTGCAGTTTAAAAAAATGGTGTTAAATTGTAATATATATCATCACAATACTCAGCATATCGTAAAACGTTTAAAATTGCAATAATATTGTATTGCAGCTTAAATATCATGATAATATCGTATCGTGGGACCTATGCAGGTTTTTTTGTTGTTGTTTTTTTCAGTTCATTCGACTAAGTGTTGCATGTAGGCGCTGCACCCAAGTCTTTTAATGGTGGGGAAAACCTTGCAGTTTATTCTCGTATAACGTTAACCAAATGTTGGTGACATTCTTATGTAAACAAATAAGCATCGGAATATAAGGGCATTATCGTACGATGTATGGACATGACCTCGATAATTTTTGCTAACCTTGATTAGTTGATAATGTAATTATCGTGACAGAGACTAACAAAATGCTCGTACATTTTGGTCTTCATCTATTTTAAAAAAAATTGAGCTGGTTTCGTACTCTGGCTTGGAGTTAAAGCAACGTACACTACGGTATAGGCCCTTGGTTATCTGGCATGGTATTGCTACAAGTGTTTTTGCTTGGGAACAGGAGATAGACTAAAAAAAAAATTATGAAAAATATTTAATAAAAAACAGTGGTCAGAAGAACACAGGAAGTTGTTGAAGTTACACACAGTAGTTGCAGAAAACCGAGGAACTGTTAATGAGTTACTCAGGTGGTATATGGATAAAAGCTTAGTAACTGATATAGAAGGTTACAGCAGGGGGGATTACAGGACACTTACATTTCCAACCAGCACTGTATCATAACAATGTGGGCAGTATGTGTAAATGAACTGTAATCTTCCCTCCATCTTACTGGCACCCAGATCTCCCTGCTTATCTCTCACCTCACATCCAGCGAATTCTTACTGGCTCCAGGACTGTTCAAACTACAGATTATACTCCTGCATTTTTGTTTGCCCACCATCACGGACACAAAGAGCATAGAAGTGGATTGAGAGAGAGCCCCCCTCTCTCTCTTTATCTCAGACCAAATTCTCATGATACCGTAAAACCAGGCAGTGGTGATTAAATATAAACCAAGATTCTGTTACTATACTGCCCTTTTCTTACCTACAATGTCTTCAGAAAAATATTTTAGAGCACTGTTTGGCTGTAATATGAGAATTTGGGACAGGAAGTGGGCATCATAATGTTTACTGTATTGTGAAAACGGAGGCTTGAATAGCTGAGATGAAATGGTAAAACTGTTACTGCATTGCCTTTTTCTCGCGTCAGACGTTTTCAGAAACTTATTGTAGCTTACTGTTAAACCGTAATTTGAGATTGTTTGTTACCAGTCGGCTGACATATAGTTTTCTACATCAAAACATACAAGCCCGCAGTACGTCACCCACCAGCGGGAGCATTCATTGGTCCGGTATATTATGGTAGTTATAGGTTCTCTAACTCTTAAGCAAAAGCTAACGCCACACAAAAGACCATCTCTCCAGCAGTAAAATACATCTTTAAACATGGAAATATTATCTGGGTTCATATGCTTTGTTAACCTTTTAAACTAAGATTGCTGTTGGTCCATTTTGAACATGTTTGAATGACCACTTGATGATGATTCATGCCACTTCTTCCACCTTTGCCTTTGGAAACAGCTGTACTGCCTCTAAATATAAAGATAATCTGCTGATTGCCCCTTTCCATGACACAGAGCCTCAGGGTTGAACATGTGCTGAGTGAATATGTTCATTCAACAGGATGTTTTGTATCTTTTCCATGAGTCACGCAGCTTGTCACTACAGTTTTACAAGTCCAGGCAGATCAGAGCAGAAGGCCGAGTGACCATCAGTGTGGTTCTGTGGTCTGTAGGTGACAAACAGACACAGTGAAACATCAGAGGTGTCTGTCCTTGCTGACATCATCGGTGGGGGCTGCACATGTAAGATAGATAAGATGTTAAAGGTAAGGTGAGTCACAAAATGTGCAGAGATACAAATGCACACACGTACCTGTGCAGATACAGATAGGCAGCATGGACTGGACTGGACAAGTCTTTGTGGTGCGACAGGGGAAAACATTTCCCATCTGATGTTATCAGCCTGCCGTCCACCCATTTCCTCTGCAAACAAAACAAAAGACCCGGCTCCCTCAAATAAAGTCTTCTCTAAAATTTGGATCACAGCATTTTTGTCATATTTTGTCATAAAACAATATATTCAGTGAAAGAAAACACAGTGAATTAAGCAGATAATAAGTAAGCTGTTGTTTTGCTGAAAATTTCAGCCGTTAAAAGCTGCAATACAAAACTTCAGCGCCACCTGAATGGAGTAAACTGTTAGTTCCGCCCTCTTGTATCTCATTTGGCACACTGACTTCTCTGTAACCCGTTATTACGAATTGCCATTTAGCTTAAAGTTGTGGTACAGTAACTGGTGTCTGTAAAACCAAAGCAGGCATTAAAAGCACATGATGAACCCAGCTAATCTGTAGTAAACATGCAACACTCATGTTTCATATGCAGACACCGATCCTTGTGTGTTTGAGGTTTGAGACGCAATGATTTAGGTGAGATGGCGGCCACAGACTAATCACAGCTGTGAGGCAAACTGGCACATTTTCGGCATCCCCCCTTTGACCTCCAGCAATCACTGAAGTCCTTTTTTAATTTTTTGCTTTCATCTCTGCTCAAAAGATCCGTTGTATTCCTTTGCACATGCGATGGTTACTCACGGGGACGAGGAGAATCAATCACCCCCCCATCCAATTTCACACATGACGAAGCCTCCACAGCACGGTCCATTTTGTTTGGAGGAGAAGGCCTGTCTTGTCTCGATGTAGCCCGTAGAAGAGTTGTTTATTCGCTGGAATCATTTATGCTCTAAAAAATGGAAAGGAGAGCTTCTGTGCACACATGCTTGCAAACACCTTTCAAGTGCAGGGGGAAGAGAAGGTTCTCGTTTTAATGGCCCAGCGTTAACTTGTATGTCTGTCACACCCACTCACCTCTTACTAGCTTTCTCTGTGATTGTAAGGTGCGATAAAGGTTGTTAACATGCAGGCAACAAAGCAAAACATTCTGACACATGTTGGAATATGGTTTTATTTGTGTTTGTGTCATTTTGGGTTTCAGTCCTTTTGAATTCACCCTAAACAGACAATAGGTTTTCTAAAAACAACAACTTCAGAATGCATCTTAAATTGTTGTGTGCACTATTTTGAATTAAATATGCCTGACCAGGAGGTTTGATTCTGCTCTTCTCTTGCAGTTGGACCAGCTGGTGGTGGATGCTGCCAAAGAGAAGAGGGACATGGAGCAGAAACACTCCACCATCCAGCAAAAGGTAACACACTTTCGTAATATAGTCCCATCTTCACATGCACACTGTCACACTTTGCACACAAGTCACAAAACAATATCTGGGGGCACAAGTGCTGGCCCTTTACACTCTGTGCTCCAAGAACAGTTGAGCAAACTTCGAACACCTCATTCAACTTTCCCCTTTCCTGTTATACCTCACTATGCTACGTGTTAGTTAAAAATATTGAAAAGAAAACCAAATTTTAAAGATGATTGAAAGATGTGGCTTGAGGACTGTCTCAGTCTTCACAGACACATTACATTGTATACAGTTGCATCTTAACAGTTTGCTAATGTTAGCAAAATGCTAGCTATACAGCTAGCTAACGTATAGCTACATCAAGAGAAGTTAGCCTGATGTCAGATCACCAACGTCAGCCTTGTTTGCTTCCTCCTTATTTTTGTGGTATTGTTAATTCATATCGCTTAGCTTTGTTCACAAAGGTTAACACAGTGAATATATCCTTCCATCACATGCTGTAGTCCTTGTTGTCGGCTTCTTGAAGCTATGTTATCTGACACCCAGAAACTATCTAATATATTTTATGCTTCTTTTTGTCAAGCTTATCAAACTAAGTAACAGTAACTAAGGGCAGTCAATTGTGAATAGAAACCATACATGACAACTTGATCCTTCCTTCCTCCACCCAGCAACCTGAAAAACGTACTCAGTGTATGCTCAACATGACCAAGTCTACTCTGAGCCTGGATTTCTCCTGCATGTGTAGTGACTTACTGTCTGTCAGATCCCACAAAGCCTTTCTCACTGCATACAGGCCTCCTCCCATTAAAGGTAAACCCACAGCACTCTGCTGGGATCTTGCAGGACTTACCTTTGTACCCCACGGCCTCTTGTGCTCGTAGCCCTCTGATCACAATCTCTTTCATGGCTACCACTGCTCACCTGCATTAAACTCTTTCTGAGCACTATGCTGCCAGAGTTGGGGTCAGCGTGATAAAGTATTACAAACTTTTGGTATGCTAAAGCACTCAGAATGAGTTAATTGGGACAAATCAATTATTTTATTTCATATAAAATAGTTTGCCCAAGGGAGCGTTCACATATTAAACTATCAATTTCAGCCATTTACTGTAAGTTTGTCATTTGAGTGAATGGAGGTAGTGCTCCGCCCTCAGGTGTAAGGTGATCCCTAAGGATGATCTCAGCCACACACCCATGCATTATTGACAGCCGACGGAAACCCATTTCCACACAAACAAGGTTGAGTTTCAGTACCGTCCCATCTCTGGTCAGCACCCATGCCAAACTTAATATCCCCGATGAGTCACACTTGTTGATATATTGCCTACCAGAAAGGCAAACCAAGCATGTTGACAAGAAGTGAAGTGAAAATACATTTGCTAGTCCTTAAAAAACATTTGTGCCTTCTGTTAATTTTGGACACTGTTCTCATTGAGCTTTGGGAACCCACAACAGAGTAAAAGTTAAGCAGGATGTGGGATGTTGTGTTACAATATGTGGTGATGGTAAATTGCCCTTAGCTTTAATTGTATATCATGCAGCATCATTAAATCCAGACACCATCTGCCAGCTCTTTACCCAGCTGTTGTCTGCTGGGCTTCTGTTAATTTGTCTGCCTGTCAGTGACGTTCATTTCAATCTCCAACTGTATTTTAGTGGCACATCTTCTGAGATGTCGTCCTTTTTTCACCCCTTCTTTTGTCCTTTCCTTCTGCTGCTGTGTAATTTTTTGTGTCTGCCTTCTCCATCTTTGTTTTTCTTTTGCCTCTCTCCCTCCCTGTCTTCCCTCCTGCTCAGTGAGTGACGGCACGTGTGCCAACTTCCGCCTGTCCTTGAGCACCTATCCTCCACCTCCCCTCCCTCAATTTATCTGGATGCTATTTATATGTCGTCTCACTCCCACTGCTCTTTCTCTCTGTTTCATCTGGCTGTGTACACACGGACACTCCTAACCAACTGTCTCTTCTTTTCTTTTACTTCTGCGCTTTCTCCCAATCTCTTCTTCTTCTACTCACTTCAGGCTGCTCTGCAGGTAAGCTGTGTTACTCTTCCTTTCTTCCCCTCACTCTCATCACTGTGTCATGTCTGCATGGTGGGATAGATACTGTGCACGCTGTTGTAACTGCTTTGACTCCACCTCTGCAGCTCACGTCATGTGTAACGAGACGAGTGAGCCGGTTCATCACGAGGTTAAACTGATGATATGATGCCATTTTGTTCGTGGCAGCCATCACATGTGTCCTTGTGACTTTTGCAGTCAGTGTATATAAGTTGACCTCAATTCATTAATCAAATTAAGACTGTTCTGACACTTACTGCACATGACTTTTCATACTGTATCATGCTGCTTGTTGTGTGCTCAGCTGGGCTCAGCTTTTTACAAATGTAACACTAAAGTCTCTTTCATATCGGCTTCCTTGCTTAGGGCAACGAAGCTGGTCTTTGTCACACTTCTTTGCAGTTATCTCTCAGAGGTTTCGAGGTGAATGAAGCAAAGCATGCTAAGTGCGGTGGAAAAGAAATGTAGTGTTCTGGCATATTTGCTGTGGACATTATCAAAAGCAACATTTGCTGTTGAGATAATTTGGTAACACTTAACAATGGCTTCACTCTGTCAGTTTAACTTGTGTTTTACAACACAGCAGTGCTGCATTATTTAATGAAACACCACATTAATATTTCCCCAGTGTCGCAGCTCAAAGTGCACAAATCACCAGGTTGGAGTGTAGCATCTTTTCCAAAGACACTTCATTAAGTTGCATGTCTATATAGACTCTATCTGCTTCTTAAACCCTTCTTCTTTACCACCTTGCAATAAAACATACAATGTGGAGTATAAGTATAATTAGATTGATCTTATGAACTGTCTGGCCTTAGTGACTAGTGCTGTCACTTGCACCAACATAAACAAAACAGACTTCTACGCATGTCTCTGACTCCTCCTCTTGCTGTTGTAGTTGCGATGGTGATGCAGGTTGTTACTCATGTTACTCATGATGGTGTCCTCATTGTTTGCTGGTTGGAATATGTGTGAAGGCTGGGCATACTGTCAGTGCTGTAACCCTGGGTAGAGAAGTATGTTATACCTGAGTGTGAGCCAGAAAGTGAGTTTTGAAAGCCAGAAGTCTTGTTAAGTAATTGGTTAATAGCCATATCAGCCCCCATCTTTTTATCTTGTGTTATAATGTGCTGTATGTCACTTGACACGAAAGCCTGTACGTCTTGCCCCTTTTAGGATATTTTTTCATGTCTTTTCATTCCTATTCACACCGTTGCACACAAGCCTTTCTCATTATTGTGTTGATGAAACCTTCCATCCTCCCGGGAGTTGAGGATGTGTTTGTATGCTTCCTATCTGCCTCTGTGCAGCAGAAGTACTGTGACCACATGGCATGACAGCGTAGCAGTGGTGCTACAGGAGAGATGGACGGGCTGCTGACTTAAAGATTTTCCTGTCTTGTCTCGTAAAGAAATAGAATTTGTGTCATTGGTTTTGAAATGGCCATGGTATCAAAATGGTCTAATTGTTGTTGTTTTTTTTTAAGGATAAGTCTCTCATTCAGCATCGCTAAATGAGTAGCTGCTTTATTAGCGCACACACGAGGGAGACGAGCGAGTTAGGGGAAAAGCTGAGTGCATGTCTGTTAAAGTGAAGTCAGTATAAATGTTTGATGTCAGAGCTCCTCTGCACGGTCCACTTGATTATTCTAACCCATCAGTCACACCAGCACCGCACACACACTCACACATACACACAGGTGACCTTCGCTTAGGCCTCAGGAGGAGGAGGAGCAGCGGAGGCAGTGACGAAAGTTTTGACAGACGTACACAGCCACAGGAGAGGAGGAGGTGAGGGTTTGTAGAAGAGACAGGCCACACTGCTTAGAGTGACACGCTGCCACTGCGATGCCACACAGGAAGACTTTGAGATAGTGGAGATTCATCGGCCTCACAGGGAAACATTCACACACACATACAGGGGCTCACGCTCCACAAAGTCTGTGAGAAATGAAGATTTTCAGCCGTTTTCACTATGTCTGGTATCTGGTGAGTGCACCTAAAGGAGAGAGATTGAGGTAGAGAATGTGTGTGTCCGTGCATGTGACAGTGTCTCTGTGCCAGAAGCTATTTATAGTGACAGTCTTTGTTTATGTTTGTGTTTCTGTAGTGTGATTGTCTGTACGCCATTTTTATTTAGACAAAACTCCTGTGTTATAGCATAAGGAAATACACATTTTTTTTTCTCTGTGTGCCGTTCTCTTGCTGTGTGTGATATTTTAGGAGGTGACTGAGCTCGAGTCTTTACCTGACTGCCGCAACTTTTGCGCTTGGAGGTCGACCTCCGTACGTAGAGTCACCGCATCGATTTCCATCTGACTTCCGCTTTGTAACCCTACCTTCCCCCTGTCTGTCACCTCCTCTCCTCTCCTGCACACGCTAAGAGACTGCATTGCAGTGTTTGTGTAGATGTTTGCACCTATTGTCTGTTTCCTCATTTTACAGTGCTACACATGCATCAGTGTTGAAGTGTCTTGATTATGCAGCATGTTTATTTTGATGCCTCATTGTTGATGCCCGTGTCTCCGAGAGTGAACTCAGGTTGATGGGTTGAAGTTAGTGAATGGTTTGTTGCTTTGCAGTCCATTGTCACTTTTGCTCGTGGGATAATAAATGAACACATTTCTGTTGTCAGGCGAAAACCTCAAATCACTTAGTTTCAGGAACTAACAACAACAGCTTTACTTATAGTTTGACCACTACCTGTTTTTTAATATATGTAACAGGGTTGGAGATCTTTGCCAAGGCCCAAGCAGTCACAGAGATTTCTCAACCTATAGTTGAAACAAGAAAACCAGGAAGGTTTTCACATGACAGCACAAGTGTTGCACTATACTGTATGTGTTTCATTCTGTGCTCTCAGTCATAAGTAGGTATTTCTTTGTGTGTGTAAGATAAGGTAAAGTAAGGTAAAACTTTAATGTCCCAGAGGGGTAATTTGAGATACAGACACACAGAATCCAGTATCACACACTGTCAGGGGTAAATCATGGACAATTAGTGGTCACTGCTGGTTAGGATAAGTAATAGCAGATGGGACAAAGGACGATCTGTAATACTTAGTGCTACAGTTAGGGGGGAAAACCTCTGCCCTGATGGAAGCATGTGAAACTCAACATAGAGGTGATGTTAAAAGTCTGAGACAATGGACCAAGCTTTAGAGAGTGTGTGTGTATGTGTGCCATTGAATGCACACCTTTATCATTATGGTTGGTGTTGTCATGTTTCCGGAGTAAGGCTGAACCGTTCATGATTTCAAAGTTTAGTCATAACATTAACATAAGGATTCTGAATCAGCATTTGAATACTGTGCACTTATTTTATTTATTTATTCATTTTTGCATGTGTATTCATTTCGGTTTAAACCCAGTATTTCTTTACAGTTGACTTCACTAATATTAGTAGTATTATACTATTTGTAGAATTAGATTCCACCCATGGCAGTGTGGGATTGTTTCCAACTTGTGTGATTCCATTAACTCTTGAGCACTGAAAAGTTCAAGAGTCAAAATTGAATTAAAAAAGATAGATGTTATCCTTTCCAAAATTACCAACATGTTTTTATCTAACAAAATATTCAGCTTCAATCTATATTTGTTAGTGTTCTTTCAAAACTTTCAAAATCAACATTTTCAGTGCAGTCACCTGTATTAAAGGAGCTATATGTAAGAAATCTAAAGCAAATAATCAAAATCATCCTAATATGTCACAGAGACTAAGGAATAATGTTCATATAACATACTGATCTCACTGACAACAATAGTACAGCCAGAATATTCACATTTAAAAAACATTTTTACAGTCTGCAAATCATGTTTATGTTTTGAAACAAATCAGTCTCCAGCGTGCCGCTGTCCAGCAACCTCGAATCTGTAGGGGAGGGGGGGCGGACACGACTCGCGGCAGTATTTTGAATTTGGCCACATTCTTACATACAGCGCCTTTAACTAGGCGGTCTAGCAGCAGTCTAACAGCACAATAAATTACTCTTTTGTTTGGTTGAAGAAAGTTGATTTAATAAAAAAAGACTAGCTCATTTTATCTGATGAATCACTTTATTTAAATTGAGGATTTTGTTTGAGGATTTTTTTTTCACTTTTTATGTTTTTTCAGGGTTATGACATCACAAAATATGATGATAGACATGCAGCTTCATTCAAAAACCTTAATCGAGGCTTCAAATATAAAGAAAAATGACATGCATTACAGCCTTAATTGTTTCCTTATTCAATCAGGCATCATACCAGTATTGGGGTTCAGTGAAAAATGCATTTTTGTGACCTAAAAAATGTAGTTATTCGGTCAATTGTAAGAATTGTGCGACCCTTTTGTACTCTCAAGGTTAATTTGATCCACCTTTTGGAAAAGGTGATTTGTTGAATGCCTGGAAGGGTATTTCCATTATCTTTCTGTTCAGAAGCTTAATACAGACACAGTTTGTTCCCCTTGTGCACCCAAAATAACCTCAGTTGTCCCAGTGTATGTCATGCTGGAAAATTGTGTGTGTGTGTGTGTGTGTGTGTGTGTGTGTACGTCCGCATCCATCTGATGCACCATGCTATCACTGGGCAGAGGGGTTTAACTTAAGCTTTTGCTCAGGTTACATTTACAGATCTAACCAATAGCACAATGTGCATTCACAAACAGACAGCGTGCAGTCATGCACTAGAAGTAATGCTCTACGTCAAACACACATACAATATGTTAGTCTGACTGTTGAGTGTCTCTGTAGGCAGATCTCTTCATTGTGGGAGTCTGCAACATGCAGATTTTAGGTTGTTGTTGTTGGATCTTTGCACAAGAGCAGTTGCCAGACTTACAGTTTATAAAGCATACATGTACAGATTAGTGTGAATGTTTGAGTACACTTTATTGAAGGGTGCTTTCATCCTCATTTCTAGACAAAAGAAACTGAAAAGAAAATCTAAATTGTAGTTAGGCTTGAAAATATCACATAGAAAAGAAAAACGTGGAGAAAAACAAAGACATAATGCAGCCAAACTTTAATAGTTTCCTCCACTGAGTATGGGAAGGTGTATAATCTGTATGTATATGATTCGTCCCCTCGTTATGAGCATGTTTAACATGATTGCTTTCCAGGAAGTAAACAGGAAATAGTAGTCATTGTCACCACCAGCTGAATGACTGAGGTCATTTCCACTTAGCACATGTTGACGTATTTAACTTACAAAGTTCACTCTACTAGGGTTTGTCTGTGATGTGTTTTTGTTTATTCTGTAGTCTGTTAAGTGTTTTGGTCACAGGCCAGCAGTTTGTGCTTTTTTAACATGTCAGAAACTATATCATAACATCTGACGGGATAATGGTCAGCACGTATGCATGTAAAGATGCCGTCCAACAAATGAACATTAGCTGTTTAACGTAGCTGTTTCAGTCCACCGAACTTTTACTGTACACAGTAAATATGTCTCTCAAACGCAGGAGAGCAGGGTTAAACAGTTTTTTTGTTTCGTAATGAGGGACAAGGTGAATCTTTTTCTGTGTCTCTGGATGTTTCTGTAAGGACAACGGAGAAGGTGATTCCAAAGCTCATCGCAGTAACACATCTAGAGCTGTAATTGGTTGTGGCGATGGTGACACTCGGTGTAAATTGACTCCACAAGGACACACACACACACATGCATGCATCTTGGTGTTCAGTGTCACTTGAGGCTGAGAGAGCGGGAGGGTGTTGGGAGAATGTGGCCGCAGCTCAGGTAGTTAAAGCTGGACTGGCCACGGGGGCCGTCCCATGACAGCACACCAGACTGGGTTACAGCAGCAGCGGCAGAGTCAGCGAGAGAAAGGATGCATGAAAGCTCACTTTGCAACTCTACTCCTTGGAGGACAATAACTAACTCGCTAACTGCCTAGCTGAACATCTAACTAATTAAAACCTTGAAATGGCCTCGTTATGTGCAGGTTTCATGCCTATAGGGTTTGTTAATGTGGCCTCAGTCCCTGATTCAGGGATTGTTTATGTGACCCTCTGAGTATGTGAATTTAACTTCATCAGATGGAAAGTCTTAGTTTTATTTATAATACAGATATTATTTTAGCACATTATATATTATTAGGACAAACCAGATAGGTTCTGAGATATGTTATGTCCCCTCCCCACTTCAGAGACAGAGGGAGATGTGGATGAAGGAGAAATTGAAAGAGTCTGACGTATTTTAGTGATGTGGTGTATGACTGAACATTAGAAGATGATTTTTTTTTTTTGGCTTTTTGCCTTTACTAGATAGGACAATCTAAGTGTGAAAGAGGGGATGGCATGCAGCATAGGGGCCACAGGCTGGAATTAAACCTGGGGCTGCTGCGGCAAGGACATTGCCTTCATATATGGGACATCTGTTCTGCCCACTAAGCCACAGAGCGTTCCAATAGATGTATTTTAAACCTCCCTTCTCAGGCAATACGTATAATTGCAAAATCAACCATAACCGTGCAACCATCAGCTGTGTGTGTGTGTGTGTGTTGTTTCTATCTTGTCCTGTTTGTAGTGTGAAACATCACTCAGGTCAGTGACTACTTTTACATGCACAAAATATTCTGGCTTTTGCCCTTATTCCAAAAAGACAAGATTTCCTCCAAGTTGTTTAGATGGCTAATGAAAAAGACTATTCCACTAATATTTATGTTTACATGTACCTGTGTATACTCGTGCCCTAACGAGTTGTATATCATGTCAAAATATGGGAAAGTGGAGCGACTGGGGCCACCTGTGCCATTTGGCCTCACGTTTTCCACTGGTGGCAGACTTGTTTGACGGTGTGAACACAGCCTCCCTCTTTAATTTCTTCAACCACCTGTTTGAATAAGATTGGCGCTGTGATATCTGCACACATCCAAATACCTGTTAATATTCAAGTCTTTGAAAATGTTTAAAAGTAGGATTGTTTCTTCTTCTGGCTAGAAATGTGGACTTTTCCTTTGAGCATGCATCTCTACCCCAGCCTTGTAAGTTGTTGGCTAGTTGGTCTGTGTATGGAGCATGAACATGACAACGCACAGAGCTGACCGTAAACAGGCAGGAGGGTGTGTGTCGCAAACTGCGGTAAAAACCCCAATTGAGACACATTCTCTGAATGCGCTGTATACATGTCGCAAGAATGCTCGTAAAACCCCAATAATGCCTGCATATCCCACATGTCTTAATCAACAAATGATTCATTCGAAAAAAAAAGGCCTTTTTCAGAATATGATGTTCACATGGGTCGTTTCAAATTCTGAATATTGTCATATTTGGAATAAGGGTGGAATATTAGCGTGCATGTAAACATGGTCAGTGAGAGAAGCAGCTGAGAAGTGCTGCTCTGTACAAGGGCACTTAACACAACTGAGACTGATGACACTCATTTGTGACTCTGCGAAAAGTGCTGAGTCACTGCTTACCCTGGAAGAAATTGCTAGGACCAAAGAAAAATATCAACATTTTTAAATGCTAATGTGAAGATTTGTATTTTAACATGTTTGACTTTCTTTCTGTCTGTCTCACCTTGACGCTTTTTTTTTTTTTTTTATCAGGACTTCTCGAATGACGACACCAAGCTGGAGTACAATGTGGATGCAGACAACGGCATCGCAATGGAGGGTTATCTGTTTAAGAGGGCCAGCAATGCCTTCAAGACGTGGAATAGGTACGGCAGACACAGCTCCATTAGCATCTCTATGAATACATTTAGAATTCAATTTAATGATAAGGAATCTCCATAGTGGGCTGATTGTGGGTTCAGGAGGGCAAAACCCACTCATCAGAATTCAGAATAGAGATGTTAAAGCTGCTTTTCATTTTGATACCTGATGCAAGAACTTTAGAATAATTCGATAGGGATTTTTTAATCATGGTCACAAGATATAATTGGGTTGCCTGCAGAAGGAAGAGGGTAATTCTAAATTGAGCTGTTTGTATTTTTTTTCTCCAAAATGTACATTAGGTGTAGTTTTTTAGAGTATTGTAGTTTAACTGTATTTAATACACCTGAATAAATGTGTCTACTTATCAGCTCTCTCTCTAGACATCACCATCCCTCTCATCCACACTAATATTACGTCAAAGCGTGTTATTTTAGGAGCATCAACGGCAACAGCATGTGACTTTGTTTTTCTTGTGACCTCCTTTCAGGCGTTGGTTCTCCATCCAGAACAATCAGCTAGTTTACCAGAAGAAATTTAAGGTATGTCAAGTGACTCCCTGCACGCCGACCACAATCAAATATGCATGTGTTTGACTTCCAGCACAAATAAACCCCCCATGTATTTTTAACAGGGTGCTTCATTTAAGAGCTGTAGTAGGCAACGGACGTTTAGTGTAGGGTAAGCCACAGCTGTGTGTGAAGATAAGATGTAGGCACTACACAGCTCCTACATTCTGGAAAAGTCACATTCTGCTCTTTTTCTGAACTACATGTAGCATCCATGTTAAGATATATATTTTTTGTATTGTATAACACTGAAGAAATGCTTGTGTGTTGAATTGTATCACCTAGAGCAAACATTTTTGCTGCATTTTTAAAGCAGGTGGACTAATACAGCTCGTAGCTTTGTTAGACACATTTTGTATTTCTCTTAAAGGGTACCTAGCGGACCCTATTTTCCAATGTTTTTGTGCCTAAGTGACAAATGCTGCCAACGCTACAGCAGGCAGCAGTAGAACAGGCTGCAATGTAACATGTCGACGAAAAGTGCTTGTTTTTGTCAATGATAGGCTCAAATTGTTGTTATAAGTGTCTGACAAGATTGTGGAGAGGATCCTGCAGAAGTCAGTGTTTTTGTTAAAGAGTAAGATCATTTTTGTTTAACCAGAAACAGACGCAAAATTACCATTGCCAAACCCACCAAACCATCTTTTTTTTCTTTTTTTTCACTGTTCCAGCAATCACTCTGGTTATTTCAATGTTCATATTGAACATTGTTCAATATGCTGGCTCTAGGCATGCTAAAATTACTATTTATATAACTGGACTCTGGTGACTTTAGTTTTAGTGATTTTGTGGCTGTTTCTGGTTAAACAAAAAGGATACTCTCTTACAAAACAGTCTATCTCTGTGGGGATCCTTTCCATAATGTTGTCAGACACTGAGGACGCATTCACACTGGCACTATTTGGTCTGCTTCAAACAATCCCTGGTCCGCTTCCATGGATAGTTCGGTTCGTTTGGAGTGGTCTAAACGCTCATTCGAACTCTGGTGCAGACCAAATGAGTGAACCCTGGTGTGCTTGAAAACTGAACCAAAGAGAGGAAGTGAACCAAAGAGAGGAAGTGACGTAGAGCACAGTGCATTTTGGGTAGAAAAAAAACCAAAGCCAACAGCGCGAACCGGGAGAAACAGAGGTAAAAAAAAGTTGGCAAATGTCTCGTGGGCAGACGTGGATTAGTGAGGAGGTGCAGGTGCTTACCCCAAGATTGCATAAATTTGATGTTGCTCCATTGTTTTTGTGGTTTTTGTGATTTCCATTTTCGATCCTGGCCAATCGATGAGCCAACAATCTGAGCCTGTCAGTGGCAAAAACAAGCACTTTCACTGGACTTAGATTGACGGTGCACATATTCCCTGAGTGGTTACATTGCTGCTTCTTTTGCGGCTGCAAGCTGCAGAGCTTTCACTCACTTGTTCCTGTTAGTTACTTAGACTCAAAAATGAGAAAAAAAAGGGTCATGGTTGAAAAATACAGAAGTTACCCTTGAAGCACAGTATGGAAAACACATCTATGCAAAGCTGTTCATAGTCAAAGTCTGTCATAGAGTCTGTGATCACCACTGTGTGCTTATGTCTGTCTGTGTGTACTGTGTTTAACCAAAGCTGCTGTATTGTCCCCCCAGGACAACCCGACAGTGGTGGTGGAAGACCTGAGGCTATGTACCGTCAAACACTGTGAGGATATAGAGCGTCGCTTCTGTTTCGAAGTGGTGTCACCCACCAAGTAAGTCTGAGTCCCCCATCAGTCTTAATGAACACCGAAATATGCTACTAAAGGTGGGAAGGTGGAGTAGCAGTGTACCCACCTCCTCCCATATGCACACACAGACACACACACACATCCAGCAGACAGCAGTTGTGTGATGCATGTCTGTCCCATCAGGAGCTGTATGATGCAGGCAGACTCAGAGAAGCTGCGACAGGCCTGGATCAGAGCCGTCCAGAACAGCATTGCCACCGCTTTCCGCGACAAGGGAGATGACGGCGAGGTAAAAAAACCAAACAAACACACTGAGTCGATAGTTGAAGGGATTCACACATACTTTAGATAAATAAATGACGTGTTGACACTTATAGAACACAAATTTCCCGCACCCCTATTCAGTTTTTCTGATTCTGATTTTTCTCGTCTAGACTGTGCTGCTACATTTACACCACAGGGATGAAGTTTCATTCTCTTTTTTTTTTAATCTTATCCCATCTTAATGTCTCTCTCATGTCAGAAGCTGGATAGGAAGTCGTCCACATCGACAGGGAGCCTGGACTCTGGTGGTGAGCCAAAGGAGAGATCACTGAAAGGAGAGAGTGCCCTGCAGAAGGTCCTGGCCATCCCAGGAAACACCTGCTGCTGCGACTGTGGCCAGCCAGACCCCCGCTGGGCCAGCATCAATCTGGGCATCACCCTCTGTATACAGTGCTCTGGTATCCACAGGTACAGAAATTAATCCTTATGATAATAATAATAATAAACATATCAGACTATAAAGAAAAGGATCATCACAAAGGAAGATACAAAGTCATGAAACTCTTAAATAACTGGTCTATACTTTAAGTACTATGAGACTTTAAAGAGGAACAGTGAAACTAAGGGAAAACAATAATTTCATTTATTTATCTATGCAGGAATACAGTTCATTTTGAGAACATTTTGGTTCAGTGGAAACTGGAAAGGATTAAAAACAGTAAATGCATGTTTACTGTAGTTATGGAAACTCTTTGCCACCAGGGCCTCATTCAGTTCTTTGTAAAAGCTGTTGGTCTCTGGGGATTTATGAAATGTAAACTCGCTGTTATGAACACCCAGCCTGCTTGGGATGTTTTGACCTTTCATTACTTTAATCACCAGAGTAAAATATTTAATTATTATTCAGGCCAAATTTTAATTAACGAAAAAGTGTCCAGGGATTCAGGCTATCCTCCTCACTACAGCTTATTAAAAGGAGTGGATCTTCATTGTGATTCCTTAACCAAGGATTAGATTAAAGAAATTACATTTCCCTAAATGAGTTGTGGTCTCTGCCAATCTTATATCTACAAACAAACAAAACTGTACAGCAGTTTCCACCCTGTGGCCAAAACCTAAACTACATTTGTGAGATGAAAAGTATAATGGTCTTTTAGCCCTCTCACAGTTAAAGCATAATGAGCAGTGTCACTGTGCTTTTCTTTAAATGCTTCAATCTTTCACCTGCAGGAGTCTGGGAGTGCATTTCTCTAAGGTTCGGTCTTTGACTTTGGATACATGGGAGCCAGAACTTCTAAAGGTAAGAGAGGACAGCCTGATGTACACAAATAAATGAAGGAGTATATGAACATCCAGTTAAGCTGGATTCTTACTCTTCATCTAATTACTTTTCCTGCACACACATTTATTTTATTTTCCTCTGTTTCCTTCCTACGCTTGACAATTACTGTAGAGGGTGTAGTTGTGGCAGAGTCATGCATTCCACTCTGGGAGTGTTTGATATTACTAATTGTATTGTCCACCTTTCACAGTTAATGTGTGAACTGGGAAACGGAGTGATCAACCAGATCTATGAGGCTCGGCGAGAGGAGCTGGGAGCCAGAAAACCACAACCAGGAGATCCAAGGTACAGAACTGGTAGAAAGCATGGTGGTGTTTTCAAAACAAAAGATCTACTTGTAAGTTCTGCAATAGAGTAGATGAATAAATAAACACTGATTCTCCCCATTGATTAATTTCTGATTTAAAGAGTGGGGCCATCTTTGTTCTCTTCCGGTTTTTTTTTTCAAAAGGACTTTAAAAAGAAGAAAAGAAGTAAATATACCAGCAGTAGGTTGAGGGCCAAGTTAAATTTCTCACCTCATTCACAAATAAAACTCTTCTTGTTCCCAACAGACACGAGGTAGAGGCATACATCAAAGCCAAATATGTGGATCGCCGGTTTGTGCGCCGGCCGTCAGACGAGGAGCTTCGCAACAAAGTGGTGTCTCTGAGCAAACAGGAGAAGAGGCTGAGCAGCAGCTCGGAGCACCTGCCCCCAAGACCTCCACCACCCACCCCAAAACTTCGACCGGGTCAGTCAGGTCAGTAGAAAAATGAACAAACACAACACACCTTCAGCCTAAGAGTTTTTGTTTTCTGTCACCTGCCCCTCATCTCTTAAGTGAATGAATGAACACTTAATGAATGAGAATATTCACAGAATCAAACTGACAACATTCAAAGTCCTGATCCTGATCTCCTGGTAGTTTTTGTCATTTTCCTTTAATTTCAATGATCAACTACTTGGATCCATCCTGTTTTCTACATGTTTGATTTCCACCAACCCAATTTACCTGCTTCATAAAGAATATAATCACAATTCAGACTTTGGATGTTTATGATTTATAAAACTTCTAGCGCCTCAAAGTAACAGTGCATGAAGAGGGTAACTCCAGTGTCATTTGTGATTGTGGCTTTATTTTTTATTGTACGCTATGTGATTTTTGCACTGCCGTGGAGAAGTGTCACCCATGGGCATACTATATGTTCCCTGTGAACAGCATATGCCTGAGCCTTCTTTGCCTCCCATTGCTTCTTGTAGTCTGTCTCCTCCAGTGTCGACAGAGCTGATAGTTTAACTATCTCTGCTTTCACCCTGCCTTCCTCTCTCTCCTCTTCCTCAATCTCTTCCTTTCATCCTCTCCTGTTCCGTGCTTCTGGACTAACTCCTTGCTCTCACTGCCTACCCTGTAACTCCCCACCCTGCCACTTAATTTACACCCTCCGCCTTCCAATTCCCAAACTCCCATCATCCCTAACGTAGCTGTTGCCAGCGGCACGGAGGCCCGCCGCGACTCTCTCTTCTGTCCTGACGAGCTTGACTCACTCTTCTCCTACTTTGACAACTCTGCCAAGCTCAGGAGCAGTAAGTACTAAACGCTTAGTGTTTCGCTTGCTTCTCTATCCCCTCTGTCCGGTTGTATTCACTGCTCTGGGGCTGTGGACTAACAACCCTTCATCCACTCCTCTGTTCCTCCTTCATCCAGACCTTCTTAATGGACCATCCCGTCACGTTAAGAGCATTGCAGAGCATACCATGTTTTGTTTTTCCCGGGGGTGGGAAGTGTTTCTTTCACTAATGGTTTGTTCGGTATTTACATTCATATCTGTGTCATCATATTTTTGGTATTTAGGGACCTCAAACATAAGGTGATGGTGGGGATCTGTCCTCCAGTTCTCTTTCTGTTGATTTCAGCCGGGGACGTGTGTGTGTGCGCTCACTGTACAAAATATTAGGACCACCAGCTGTTCGTGGATAAAAATTATAAACTGTCAAACCAATGGAATAAAAACAAATTAAAAATGTTCACATATTTACAGATCAGATCAACATCTTTTTATCAAAAGGTGTGTGAGGGACTACATTAGGCGAATAAGTGATGATCTTAAAACAATCAGCTGGAGGGTGTTCCTTATATCTTATACAGTCAGTGAGTGATTGACGTCTGTGTGTCGTTCCACAAGTTCTGATTCAGACGATTTGTTTTACAGTAAAAAGTGCAGACAGCGGCATCCAGAACAGTGCTGATGGGAGCAGGGAGATGCTGGCCACCACCCCGTCCAATAACAGCCTGACAGATGCAGGTAAGACACAACTAATGCACCCACACACCTCTGACATGCCATTACATAGACATTCCTGCCTTTTGAAATCTAAAGCAACAGCCGTATTAGCTACATTATAAAAACATCTTGCATAAACATTATGAGGGACAAGGAGATGCTGGAGAGCCACAGGTGATTATTGCAGTTTGGTGTATTAACAAACCTTCAGAACATAATAAGTCACACCTTTCTTTGCACCATTGCTACAATGAAAAGAGAGGCATTGATTGGTGTCATCGTAAGAGCTCTTAGTGACAAGCTACCACTCAGAGACAACTGCACATGAGCTAATACACACCCCAACTGTTGTAAAAGACAAAAATATTGAAGTCAAAGGAATATCATTAATTATTGGACGGTTAAGGAAGTTAAATGCAAAGGTCCTGTTGGCAGAAATGGAATATAATGTTCATAGTTATGTTTTCATTAGTGTACAATGACCTTAAAATAAGAATAGTTTTGTTTTTGTTACCTTAGTATGAGTCGTTTAAATCTACACACAGAGCAGGCCCTCTTTCACAGAGTTCACCTTGTTGTTTTACAGAAGCCCAGAACGGACAAATCAAACACTGGCTATAGATAGGGCCCTTGCATCAGCCAAATATGAATTGGCATTTTATCGTCTTAATGTTGTATTTATTGTTGAGAAAAAATGTCTTGCATCTGTCCTTCATGTCACCAGTAAAATAGGTTGTGAGGAATCTGTAAAGAATTTAAATGTCAGCTAATGCAGTCAAACTGTGTAGGAATACAGTCATTCTCCCACACATCATGTACTATCTGACAAGTGGGGAACACGTCAATAAAATCAGACCACCATTATTTCTCCACAACTTGTTTATTTGAAATCAAAGGTGTCAATACTAGAACAATGGGATGCTGTTTATTATCGCATTTGACATTATTTTGTCTCGTTCCTTGTGTGTTGTAAGAGCTGTCTTTCTTGTCTCTGTGTAGTGCAGACTCTGTTCATATCTGCTTTTATAGATTGTATTTTCAATGCTTTTATTCTTAATATTTGCCCTTTAACTGTTGCCTGCCAGAGGACGACAGGAAATTAGCCTTTCTGGCTAACTCTGGCATATGTTCAGAAATGTTATTAACATGCCCTATCCCTTTCAAATAAATAAAGTATGCTAAGTATCTCTGTCTTTCCATCTTTTCAGATGCTGCTGAGTCTCCGCCGTTGCCCATGCCTGCCACACTGCCTCCTCCATCACCCTGTAAGGAGGTGGTTTTCTACGAGCCTAAAGAGTACAGCTCAGGTCTGCAGCTCTACTGGGCAGCATGTGCCCGCAGCCTGCCGGACATGGCAGAGGCACTGGCCCACGGAGCCGAGGTCAACTGGGTCAACACGGAGGACGACAAGAGGACGCCGCTTATAATGGCGGTGCAGGGGGTGAGCATCACTACAGATGATCCAGTCAGCTCAGTGCCATCAGTATATTATGAATGAAGTTTCAGCTAGTGGAACAGAACAACTGACCTTAAGATAATAATAGTGCTTACAATTTGTACTTTGTCACTGTAAAGTAATATAATGTGTTTTATTAATTGTTAATTTCAGGGTTCGCTGGTCACCTGTGAGTTTCTGCTCCAAAATGCAGCCAATGTGAACCAGCAGGATGCTCAGGGCCGAGGACCCCTGCACCATGCCACCATGCTGGGACACACAGGGTTTGTCTTACACATCTTATCATCATTATGTCCCTGAAAGTTTACAGTGTAATTCAGACTGTGTGTGACCTCAAAAATATGACAAACCTTTCTGTCTGTTTCAGGCAAGTGTGTTTATTCTTAAAAAGAGGAGCAAATCAAAATGCTGCAGACATTGATGAGAAAACACCCCTAACGATAGCTGTGGAAGCGGCCAACGCAGACATCGTCACTCTGTGAGTGTTGTTATCGTTATTATTGGTATTAATATTAATTTCCTGTGTTTACCAATATTTATTCAGGGAGAGATGTCTGATCTTTCACACTGTTAAACATAACGAACCAGCACAGCTATCATCTACATGGAACAAAAAAAATCACCGACCACTGATAGTGATGTTTTGTCAAAAGATGGTTCGTATGATTCGTTCGTAGATTTTTTTTTTTCCAAGGTTTTATTAAAATCTAAAATAAAACTTACAAGCGTGTATCAAAACCTGACCCAGCTTAAAAGGAAAATTCGCTACCTTTTTTGAGGATGTCTAATCAGTGTTAATTGAGTTTTCCTGCCCGAGAAGCTGTGCTGGCAGCGACTTCATGTACCAGCATGCATTGTGCACAAGCTTGTGACACACAACTTTTCTCTTCCACGGCTAATGCGAGCAATAGCCTCACTGATCACACCAGAAGTGCATTTCTCCACGCTGGTCAACAAGCGAGTCTGCTCCTCTGTTTTTTTCTCTCTCTCATGTTCTGTCTCTGTTGCTCTCTTTTTTAGACACAACTGATAAATATGGAATTAGTATGTAATAAAAAAACCTAGCCGAGTCTATTTCTAATAAATGTAGGGGATGGGTAGATTATCTATGTTTTCTTGCCAGATTTGCTGGCAGAAAAGATAGACTAGACACAGAGCAGAATCCAGAGCACATCCGTCTTGGCAGAGACTAGAAATCCAAGCTGAAAAAGCTTGTAGTTCTTCCAGCCTCCAGCTACGTCACTGTCATGTCAAATGACAGTGCTGGATGCAGGAAAAACAACAGATCTTGCAGCTGCGAGCTCCACTTTCTCGGTCAATGCATGCTCTGAGGAATTTATTGCTTCAAGTGACTCCATTTACCATCAACACTGATTGGGCATCCCCATGAAAGGAGGCGAATCTTCCCTTAACTGTCTGCATTTACCAAGGAGTAACAACTTTCTCCACAAGGTGTCACTATTTAATCAGTTATGCAGTGGACGTCTTTTACCTCTGAGCTGCCTAACTGTGTGTTTAAAAACTCATCCAAGGTTCCTTGCAATATATTGGATAACCTTTGGTAAGGAAGACCTGACAGTTATTTAGCATACCACACTGATAACGCAGGTGGATATACATTCAGCCAAGCATGCAGGATTGACAGGTGTGCTACATACAACATGATAACTTCTAATAATGATAATGATAACGATAACGATGTGATAACGATGTGATAACGATAACAATTTTGCCTTTTGACCAGACATTAAACTAACAGTAATAATAAGTAGTTTTGGGGACGTCGGTGGCTTAGTGGATAGAGCAGGCGCCCCATGTACAAAGCTGTTGCTGCAGCGGCCTGGGTTCGACTCCAGTCTGTGGCCCTCTGCTGCATGTCACTCTCTCTCTCTCTCTCTCTCTCTCTCCCTCTCCCTCTCTCTCTCTCTCTCTCCCTCCCCCCTTCATGCTTAGCTTTCCTATCAATCATATTTCACTCACGTAGTCCAGAATTCAATGAATATAGTTTTTGAAAGATGAAGAGAAAAAGTTATGTTTCCCATCTGTACACTTCTGTATAAGGGGTGGTCAGGAAGTAACCACTATCTTTTGATGGCTTTTTTTTCAAGCGGATATCAAAATGCCAGACATACATTCATCAGGACACCTCCCCTGAAAATCAGCAAGTCCTAAAAATAATTGATGGAAAATTGAAAGGGCAGATCAGTGTTAAATATGCTCTTTCTTGCTTTGTGAAATTCTGCCCAGAAAGGCCTAATCACGGGACACTCCCAAAATACATGCCAATGATTGGCTTCCCGAAACACAAACTGTCTCCAATATTTGGCATCCCCTCCACAGCAAAATGAGCTTTCTGCGTCTGTGTGATGAGAAAAAACATTTCCCCCCAGACTAACTGTGGCTAATCTGTCATTTTCCAGGTTGCGACTGGCCAAGATGAACGAGGAGATGCGAGAGGCGGAGGGGCCTTACAGCCAGTCAGGTCAATATAACACCAACAGCCCCACCGAGATGCAGTACAGGAAGTGCATGCAGGAGTTTATTAGCCTGCAGCTGGACGGAACTTAATAACTGTCCGCTCATGTCTAAACACAGGAGCAACACACTGTCAAACCAGGCTTATCAGAGGAAATGTAAAGCCCAGGTTTCAGAGTCGGGGTCAGTTGACTGAACAACTGCACATTAACACCCAGACAGTTTATCATCAGTGGTTTGATTATAAATATGAGGCAACTTTTTTATTAAGTGACTCCCAGGTGATGCAATCTGATCCACTGATGAGAGTGAGCTGAGCCCGACTCTGTCAGTCGTGCTCCTGTGTCCTGCTCTACTGTGAGTGTCATCTTAACAGCTCCTGCCAGGTGCTGCGCCAGCTGCACCGTGGTGTCAAGTCAGGTGCTATACTGTATCAATGTGACAGGGTTAAAGCCATCGACTCTGGACATTTCTGAAGAGTTTTGTTCCAAAGTGGAACATGTACGTTTTCAATTAAGTGACTGTTACTTATGTAAAATTATAGATAGCACAAAATTAGAAGTAGACAGTCTGTACTTCCTCCCTTTAAGTTTAAATCATATAACCTTTGCTGAATCCCTCTGTTTTAGAGGCTTTCAGTGGTTTAAGAGTAGCTAACTAGAAATTTGTGTTATTTTTGGAGGGGTAAATGCTTTTAATTTTTCCAATTAGTGTTGTACTATCAGTCACAGTATCTTTGCAAAAAAAACTAGCTACCCAGTAACTGCCACCAGTATCCAGTGACCTCAAAGTGATGGCAGTTTTCTCTATCTGGCAATAATCGTGACTTTTGAATGACATTTTTTATTATCTGACCAGTCTGAAGAGGCGTGGTGTGTGTCTATAAATCACCAGGTTTCATTTTTAAATTCTGTCAGAAGTAATTTATGCACATTCCTATTAATGGTTATGCAACTACTGTACCTTTGTCCTGCGATTATATGGTTCCCATTTGAAGTCTTAACCATTTTCAAGGCCTGTTTACTTATTTGAACTGTGTCGTCCAAACATGATGCATCTTGCTGTTGTGACATGCCTGGTCAGAAAAAGGTCTATTTTAGAGCAGTTTTCTTTTATAAAGGTAATTTTAGGAACCGTATAATAAGTATATTTACTGTACATGTTGTAAATGATGTGCATACGTACATTTTATCATAGTCTGACAGTATGAGCAGAGTTGAGATTGACTCTGGTTGCACAGGGGTGAGTGCCATGAGGGGCTCTGTGTTCACATGCTTTGTTTTTTTTTTCTGATTGTACGTATTTATTCAATTATCGTGTCTGGGTTATTAGTCGGTCAAGTGTGCTTGCTCATTGCCCGTGATCACGGGAAATCCAGAATTGTAAGATGATGAAGGCCTTTTAGTGCCATTGCATTAATGTTATTGAATGTTAGTGGGTCTTTAGTCGAATATAGACAAAACCATCCGAGGGTGGTGCATCGTCATGCAACAAGTGCAATAGCGTAGACAAATATCCACATGTAACCATGTATATATTCTTATCACCTGCTGGTCCTAGCTTATATTTATCTTAATCATACGGGAGCTTTACAAAAAAAAAAAAGAGTGTGAATAGACTTGAGTGCAAGGCTCACTCGAGTTGTATCGATAGTGAATGAATGATTGAAACGTACCCCAGTTTCATCCCACGTCTCCGCTCCATGCAGCCCCAAATCCTCTGGGAGGGCACCAAAGCACTTTGATTAAATGGTCATTTCTGCTAATTCACATTGATTGGCATGTGATGTATTGAATGGCTGACTAGTGTCAGGATGCATTCAGTGGTTAGAATAGAGATTGTGTTGTGATTGTGTTCACAGGTAAATGAAGTTCTTGCGTCCTTTAGAGTAGAAGCTGAGGGATTTCTGGAGAGCTCTTAGATTGTATGGTGAAAGGGACGCATGCATTTAAGTGTGTTGACCACAGGAGGGAGGGCTGCTTTAGGTTGCCAGACTGTTATTAGCCTGAACGCTGCTGTTTTTAAAGAGTGGAATATCCTCTGTGGACATTTTTCGCTTTTTAAAAATAAGTCAGGAATGTTTTGGACCTGAATGACAAAGAATGAATTTTTCTTTTTTTCTTAATTGTTTTCTTTAGTGTGTGCAATGCTTGTTGATAGGGAATTGTAGATAGACTATTGCTGGCTGTTGTTACCTTAAAGGCAGTGGTGGAAGAAGTAGTCAGATCCTTTACTTAAGCAAAAGTACAAATACCATAGAAATACTTTGCTGCAAGTAAAAGTCCTGCATTGAAAACCGTACTTAAGTGAAAGTATGTAAATATTACCAGCAAAATGATCACTTGTGTATCAGTTATTCACTGCGTGTTATTTTTCACAAATTTATTCACAAAATCAGATAAAGAAAAAAGTGCATGTACAGTTCATAATAATAATCCATAATAATGGAGAGGTGATATGCAACACCCTGATAAGCTATTGGAAGCTTGAGAATAGGGGCCCAGACATGAAGCTAATTATATTTTGAAATGTGTTTATGAACACGACTAGATATAAGAAGAGAAAGTGCATATAGTATACGTTGCTGTACTGTGAGAACCACGTATCTTTAAAAGTCAACCTTTTCATGGTGTTAGAAAAACAGCCCTGTTATCAGCTTTGTGACGATGCATTTTCCAGCTGATCATAGAGGGTTTTTACAGAGTTTATTTAGCTTAAGAAGTAGGAGAATTTTCTCACACGTGGTTTTCTTTGGACAGCAGGTGTGTAGGATACTATAATTTAAGCTGTCAGACAAATGTAGTGGAATATTTACCTCAGAGAGGTTGTAAAGTACCTCACATTTGTACTTAAGTGCAGTACTTGAGTAAATGTACTTAGTTACATTCCACCACTGCTTAGAGGTCAACAGCGGACACAGCAGCAGTGACCTTGAGAGGAACAGAAGGACGTTAGTCTGAAGTAGCAGAGCAGAGTCTGAAGTACGTACTTGCAGTCACTGAATGATCCTCACGTTGTTTTGCTCTGCGAGAGGATTAGCCTTTTTGTCAGCATCAGCTCGCCGTCCTCTTTGATCGCAGAGGGCTTCGTCAGCGCCTCTAATCAGTTGAAGAATGATGATGAGGGATATTCAGGGGTAATGAATGTGAGGGAGAACCAACCTCATCAGTCCACCCTTCGCCCCTTTTTATTAAGATGACAGCTCCCTCGACTCAAGTGTTTCTACCTGATTGAGTGTGTAGAAGAAGCGCAGAGTAGCGGTTCTCAGCCTGCAGGTTGCTCTGTGTTTTTTGGGGGCGTCTAAACATTGATCTCTGAAATTTAAGGGAGAGTATGTATATTTTTTTTAAAACTTAATGAGAATTATTTTGATATTTTTCACAAGTATCTTTTACTTTAATCAGTATTTGTCTCCTGTAGTCTTTTAGAAACTGAGAAGTGACACTTGACACTTGAACAGATTGAGAACCACCACTCTGGTGTGAGAGGAGACTCTCTGTCTTCTATTACACACTCGTATTTATTGCTTTCATCCACTTCTCTTTCTCTCACTGTAAATTCACTCTCTCGGTTCTGTATTTTGCTTTTCTCACTCTCCTCCCCAGAGTTTTGTGCCTTTCTTCTGTTCTCTTTTTTTCTTTGGGGGTGCTGAGGCCAACACAACTGTATTTTTGTACATAAACTCCTGCACTTTAAACACAATACAGTTGTTAACAAAAACGAATCTCTGTGGGCTCGTCTTTTCTTTCTGAGTCGATCTCTCTGGCTGTTTCTCCTCAATCATTTGCCTTTTGCTTCTTCTGTTCTTTCCCATCTTTTCTGCCCCTGCGTTGTTCTGTTTCATATTTCGAGCCACGCTGACACTCTGACAGGTATGGCCGACTTTTTCTTTTTCATTCTTGTTGTAATGATGCTGTCACTGTGCATGAGCCCTCCACTCTGCAAAACACTGTTGATATTTTATCCTGCTGCACACCTGCACGAAGCATTAATGGTTTCCTACATTATTTTCCTTTCCCTCGCAACACAGTTTACTCCTGATGACACGAGTAATATTTTATTTCACAATATCATTTTATATTATTTATTTGCAGCAGGTTGAGGTGTTGAGGAGGGAGACGAGCTCAGACTGTGGTGTGGTGCTGAAGGGACTGTTATTATATCAGCATTACCTTTTCTGAGCCACTTAGCGCTATTTTCTTGTTGAAAAGTTCAGATTTTCTGACAAAACATACAATTTTTTTAACAAAAGTCATACATGTTTGTGTTATTATATGATGCATTGTGTCATTTTGTGCAGAAAACCAATGTGTAAAGCTCTTGTGCCATCGCAGGAGCTTTGAAACCTTGAAGTAATTATTCAGGATGTCCCTCAAAACTGATTTACCTGAAATTTTAAACTTAGACTAGTCGATTCCAAATGTAGCACAATTTATCTTTAAGAGGAAATGCACCAAAAAGCATTGTGTGTATTTAAGAGCCATTTCATCAACCATTGTTTATTCAGGGAAAATTGACTGAGCATTGAGCTCTTTAACAGCAATGCCCTGAGTTCACATTCAGTGGGCAAAGTGATGAAAAAAAGTCCATAAAAATAAATAATTAGCAGCTATGTCTATCAAGAATTATGAACAGCAATTTAAAAAAAACAGTAAAAAGATGAAAAAAATTTAATAATTAAGAATGGAGTCTGCCATACAGGACAAATACATAACAACAACAACAATTAAAAAAATAAAATAAAATAGTCTTATTTTTTTTTAATAAACAACAACTCACTAAATAAAAGTTAACAAGTAACATTTATTGAAAACAATATGACTTATGAGAGAAAACCTTAAGGAAACGCGCCTGATTATTAAGGGTTGGGGAAAAAACTGATCCAGCATAGTATCGCAATATTTTTGTGTGGCAATATCGTATCATCACACAGTGCCAAGTATAAATTTTTTTATTATTTAAATGATAAAATAATTAAAATAGATAAATAAAATATTACAAAAACAAATTAAACTTTAGGAAGCCTACTTGAATAATATGACCAACTTCTTTTTCAGTCCACTAGAAACATTTTGCTGCAAATAAAATAATTGAAGTGAGATGAACAGACTGAAAACTTTATATTATTAGATAATAAAGATGTTGACAAAGTCTTCCTCTGCAGTCATAATTTACAGTCGAAAAAAGTAATATATCGCAATATATTTCATCGCAATACTCAGCATATAGCAACATATTTAAAATCGTAATAATATTGTATCGTGACTTAAGTATCGTGATAATATCGTTTCATGGAGCCTCTGGTGATTCCCACCCTTACTGATTATTACAGCTGCATATCACTGGATGAACCCAATGGCATAAAATTATGATTTAGATAAAGAGTTTAACCGTCTAAAATGCAGTAATATCTATTTGGGACCATTCACCACAGGGTCTGAGTTGGGACTAAAGTTGTGAGCCATTTATCAAAATATAGTTCCCTCTCAGACTGTGTAGTTAGTGAGGTTTTCACAGGGAACCAGTGCTCTCTCTGATCTCTTTTTTTGTCTTTGTTGTTGACCTCTCGTGTCCTTGCTTCTCTTACAGGAGATGAAACCTACCAGGACATTTTCCAGGATTTCACCCACATGGCCTCCAACGACCCGGACAAGCTGAACCGCTACCAGCAGTACGATCCGCAGCGACCCTGACACAACAGAAAAACCGTCCACTAGCACTCAGAGACTGTCTGCTCAACCCGAGAGCGGCAAAAAGACGTCTGGAAAGACGTTGTCCACTTTCCCTCCAATATGATTCAGCGTTAAAGCCGGTTAGTGCTGCCGCAGCTGGACTCGTGTCGAAGCTCCCTTTCAACTAATTGTGTTCTTGCAGCTGTGTTTACAGCCCCTTTTATAAAACTACAGGCACTTCTCTAAAGTGAAGGAGAACCTCTGTGAACAGTAAACCTCACTTTTTTTTAAAAAACTGTGCTTCCCTGTAGGATCTTTTTATTCGAACAAGTGAATGGTACAGTGTTGAATCCTCAGAAAGGATTTGCAAAGTCATAAAAATAAGATTTTTTTAATTGAACTCAGTCTGAATGTAGAGCTGCCATCAAGGCTGTCAGTTATTTTAGTTGTTTATGTCACACCTCTTGACAGAAGACAATTTCTTTTTTAAATACATTAGGAAAGAAGTGTGCGTCGTCAGAGTTGTAAAGAGGTAAGTGCATGACAGACTGTTAAATACTCCATTTCAATTTTTAAGCGCTTCCTCTCTTTAATAGGATTCTCTTTATGATCATAGGCATCTTTTTTTATATCAAAATTTCGCTTAGTGAACTCTCAGCAGCGTATACACGACAATATGCTTTTACTTATTTGCACAGATCCCTTTGTCTTAAATCGCCACTGATGTTTACCAGTTTTGATGGTAAGACTTTGACATGTTAAACAGTGTACAGTGATCATTTTATTGATGCAAATAGATTTTTTTGATTTTTCACCGCTCGTCATTTTTTTTTAACACTTTCCTCTGAATGATTTAAATTTTCTGTGTCGTCACCATGTCAGTACCTGCAGTACGTGTCAGCGAGGCAATCAGCCCTTCGTGATCATCATCAGCGTCGTGATCTTTGTGGAATGAAAAAAGCTTCAGTTGAGATGATTGTTAATTTATAGATTCAGTCTCATGCTATTATTAAAGATGTAGCATGTAACTCTACAATAATATGGATCTATAGAGTATATACGACCATTTTATTCCCGTTGATTCTAGAAATAACAGTAACGCTCCATTTTAGGTTTGTAATTTCCTAACAATTTTTACAGGAAGTTTCCCAGAAAGAAGTGTGTCATTTGGTCCCTCAAAAAAGCTCAAGTAAATCCAAGTAAATCTTCATTTTATACTGGAGGTAAACTCCTTAAGATTCAGTCTTGGTTCATCTGGAGACACCTGTGGTCACCATGGTAACATCAAGTGTGGTTACACACTATAGAGTGCAACTGGTGTATCTTTTTACTGTGCCACAGCAAACAAACTCACATTAGTGACACTGAATTGGTTTTCTGTGAATGCCTTGTGCGTCGGTATTAAAGGTGGAATTGCGTAATTTTAGGGATAAGGAGACTTGACTTAAGGTGTAGAAATTTTTTTGAGTGCACAGAGGCCACATGCCAGGGCATCACGGGTTTAAAAAACCCAAATTTTATTTCATTTCGATAGACAAATCAGTTTGTAAAAGTATTAATGCCACAATTTTTTTAAAAAGAAAAAGTAATTTGTAATTCAGATTATTAGAAAATCTTCAAGATCACACAGCATCAGTACAATCACTGAACCCTCAGGGCACAAAAATGAACAATACTGAAAAACAAAGAACTGATTAATCAGAGTCCTGAGTATATATGTGGTGATCTGTTTACGTCATGTGTGAGACATTTACACTGTATGTAATTTACATAGTTTGTCATATATCAGATTTATGTATGGGATAGTTCCCTATGGAGGAATAGTCAGTAACATTAATAACTTTGTAACATTCTGAATTAAACAGATTGTTTTTTCCTGGAGGTCATGATAGAAGTTGCTAACGAGTGAGCCATTGCGCTTCCTTCTCACCTCTGTTGAGAGCTGCACATGCAAAGTACTGATCATGGGAATGCATAGCAACAATACTTTCACTTTTACCAATCCTGCCAGGGACTTCAGAACAAGAGATCTTCCACGCATGCATTTTTATTGATCACACAGCACGTGTTGATAATGTTACTGTTGACCAATCAAGACATTGTATTAGCATTTTGTTGCCAGGTGGAGTTGACAGGAGAGGGCAGAGAGGCAGGGCCGGGAAAGAAAAAACAAAACAGGCAGAGAGTGGGACACCAAGGCCACAGTAGCCAGTGAGCATATGGTATTCAGAAGTGCGCCAAGACCGCTGCTGAAATTCCTGCTCTGCTAGGCCATTTGAATCTAATGCGTGAATGGCGGACCCCGCCACTAACATTGAAAACTGCTATATAAAGGAATTATTGGAAAAAATGCATGAAAATCTTCAGGATAATGATTTTAGTTGTGTGGCTTATATGTGGCTAAGTGTATTTTCAGCCTACCTGCTGTGCTCTCATTAAAATGCTCTATTATGCAGGCAAATAATTGAAATTAATTGTAAGTGGACTATTTAAATGCTGCCTCCGTTTCCCTCTAATAGAAGCAAATTAGATCAACTTTTTTGAGTAAACTTCTCAGGAAATTATTTTTGAAATTACAAACCTGTAAAGTAAAGTGTTACAGAAGTACCGTACATACAGTCAGCAAAATGTCCAGATATGTTTGGAAATATTACTCCCTCTGTGGAAATTGTATAAAGATGTTTAAGTTGAGCTGTAGAGCCACTGTCGTTCCCTGTGATGAGCTGTTAAAGAACTTAGAGTGTTAGATTCAGTTCAGACATCAGACGACTGCACTGAAATGTCCAAATCCAGAAATTAAATCTGCAAATTTCCTGTCAGATGTTACGTGAACTGTAGTGTAGGATCTGTCTTCAGCAAAACTGTAAAATCTCCTCTCTGACATTAACAGTACGTACAGTAGTCAGATACGACACGAAGCGCAGAGGAAACCTTCGGCCAACATGGGATACAATTCTTGTACATTCTGTACAGATGCTTTTGAATTCTCCAGAGAACTGAAGTATAAAGTTAGTGGTACTTGAATCATTAAATAAGCTTTTGTATATGCTGTTCTTTGTATTCTTCTGTAATTTCAGCCCCTTTTATATTGCCTGTCTGTATACCAGTATACATGTACTGTATATTCTACCTGTAATATGTAAGAACTTCAATACATATGGACTGAGGATCCCTCACTGAATGTTGATTCTTTATTTGATCTCGAGGTTTTATTTCTTTAGCTTCATTAAAGTCGTTACAGGAATGTGTTTGTGAGCACGGAGCTGATGGTTTGAGGTGCTAGTGTGGAGAAAAGGTCGTTTTACTGCTCTCCTAGGCTCATTTGTTTTCTTCATTTCTCTTTAAATATTCATTTAAATCCTGATGCACTCACACTGAGACTCAGTCAAGCCTCACATCTGCATTCACATACATTTCAGCTCCTGTAAAGGCACTGAAAATGATATTCAATAAAGAATAAGCAAAATAAACAGTGTTACTACACACAGTGGCACAAAATAATTCAAGAAGTCTCTCTCGAAAGCCCAATAAAAGCATCTCACATCCTCTGAAAGCAGAGCATTTCCTCTTAGTCAAAAGTACATTTGTCAAGAGGAAGGCAAAGCCGTAATTCACCAGCCAGCTATTGTACACGTGTTCTGTTAACAGTGTTACAGAATTGGACCTGTTTTGTTTTTCTTTTTATAAACAACATAATTGATAATTCAGAATACGATGAAAAGTCTATAAATAGAGTCTATAAATAGATGTTTTCAGCAGAGGCTGTGTCACTTCCACTACTCTGTAATTGTTGCACATAATGTGTAATTTAGTCTTTTTTTTTAACCCTTGTACATCGTGCTGAGTGAGGGTGTCAGTCGAAGACTGAACTTAAATGTGAGACACAAACACCAAGGATCAGGATCTTGATTTTTTAAACAGTGGATTTCAGATGTTCTTTGTTGTAAAAATGTATCTGTCTCGACAAGAATTACATTTGCAGAGGAACTGTTTTTTAAAACTGTACAAATGTCCTTTACTGCAGGTTTTCCCTCGAGCAGATGGAGAGTAAGTGATTTTATCTATCTGTACACACACATGCCTGTATGTGGTTTAGACTTTCAATCCACACTGGTGAGGTCTTTCACTTTGGGGAAACTGGGGAATATTGACAGCATACAAGAGCTCCCAGGCCACATGGAAATAAGTGTTTTTTATTTAGTTGTTGCAATTTCATCACATTGTTTTTACCTCCTTTGTTACCAATTTTCAGGCCTTTACTGTCAATGGTTCCCAACCTGGGGGTCCCGACCTCAGCTAGGGGTTGTCAGAGCTTCACAGGGGTCACAAGGCCTTCTTGATTATTAACTCTTTAAAAGCTGCGCAAATTGGTTTAGTTTCCTTCACAAACATGGTAGAAGGCAATGAGCAATGAAGAAATTACCCAACAAAAATTAGCAAGAAATTGGTGATAACAGGGAAAAAAGAAAAAAAAAAAGGAAAATTTGTTATGAAAAAAAAAATAAAAAATAGAAAGTCAAGAACAAACACACAAGGAAATGACCTGGAAAAAGAGCTTATATATTCTAAGAATTCTGTAACAAAATTTTAGATATATAACAATGCTAATTAGAAATATAGTTTTTCCCAAGTTGTTTTAAAATAATTTTCTAAATCTATTAATTCTTTGCAATTTGTGGAACATTTCTTGCCTAGTTGCTCGTTGTATTTTCTCCCCATGTTTTTGAAAGAAATTGCACCAGTTTGCTCAGGGTACAAAGGGTTAAAATACTTTAGAAGGTGTCTGAAAGAAACACAAGAAAAGTGGTGTCACTCCAGGTTACAAAGGGTTAATTAAAAGTTGTACAAAAACCTTTTCAAAAATATACAGTAGGCCTATATATCAGTATTTTATTTGTTTCTGTGAAGACAACTAAATGAAGTAGTTAATTTTTTTTAGGTTACTATTAAAGATACAAACTTCAAAAAAGAAATCTCACAGGTTGAGGGCATGACAAAGACCTGAACACAAGTTATATTCACAGAGCCTTCACTCTCTGCTAAACAGCCTCGTCCTGCTTTAGAAAAGTGAAGAGCTACAAGAGTTTAAACAGTTGAAAAGCTAATCGAACAATGGCCAGGAGTCGTGGAAAAGAAAACACTGAATTTGTCAAAAAAGAAGCCTATTAAGTACGAATGATTGTTACCAAAAAAAACAACAACAACAACACAGAAAATCATGTAAAAAGTTGTTAGAAATCTCAGGAAAACTCATCTCAGGAAGTAATCTGCTCAGAATTCTTCCAAATCATTGCTTTATATAAACTTCCTGCAGTTATTGCATTCACCTTTTTATTATTCAATTTATCAGTTGATTTGTACTGTTGTTGCTATGCATTGAATGTAATATGAAATATTCATAGAAATGTTGCTTAATCAGGGGTCATCAGTTTACCCAGTGATAGCAAAAAGGTTGCTTAAGGACAAAGGTTGGGAACCTCTGTGTTACTGGGAAAACAGCAGTGTAATGTGTCACCAGCAGGGGGAGAGCTGCTTTCAGTCTGTCACATTTGGACGATAGAAATCTTGAAACGTTCAGCCTGAAAACACAGCTGAGGATCCTGAAATGCAGCTCTGTGCGAGTCTTTTATTTTATTCACTTAATTTGTTGTCACCTTAGAAGTCGGTGTGAAACCTCACATGAACACCACTTTGAATTTTTGGCTTCAAAGTTTGGGGTTTCTGCTGTGTGTTTATAGTTCATAGCACTTTATCATTTTAAATCACTTAATCTGTTTTGTCATTACAAATAAACTTAACTACAAATCTCTGACGTTAAACTCAGCTGAGACTTTGACCCCAAACTAAGATGGAAATTATATATATATTTATTTTTTATAATACAAAGAGGCTTCATTCATAAATGTACACCGGTGAGGTCACGATTTTCTCCCCGTGCTGATCTTGATACACGTCTGGATATATTATCCAGTCCCATTCCACCTTTAATAATTACAGGCTGTTTATTTCTGCTGCAGTTTAAATGAGAGGCATGCGGGCCAGTAGTGCCCACCACTTGAAATGACTTATAGTCGTCTGTGTGTGTGTACAGCAGGCCAACGTGTGTGTTTAGTCTGCTCCAAACTAATGTTCCTGAAAACACATCGCTTTTTCAACAATGATAGCACGGCTGTAATTCATCTCAATACTACTGAACACACATGTTACACACACACAGGACAACCTACAGAAACCGTGAGACGAGTGTCAGGGTGGTTTTTAATTTTCTCATATCACATCTTACAAAATGTTGCATGTGCACTGTGATGTGATGAAAGAGGAAGAGGTCAAGCAGGGTGATGTGAAAGAAAGATATGAACATTTGGAAATATGCAATAAAGCTGAAGAATTTTACTTTATTCCCACAGTGGCCGTTTGAAACTTGAATTTGTTGGTGTTGTTCAAACCTGTGTGGTAAAGAAAATAAATCAACACATGGCACACTGCACACACATGCTAGGGTTGTCATGATACCAGGATTTTAAACTTCCACACAATACTAGTTTAAACATAATAACTCTTTTAAAATAATAAACAAAATACAGGCACACAAAATTGTATTTTCTTTTTTAATTTATGTACTTTCATTAACAACCTGCACACAGTGGTGGTGCAGGAAGAGTCCCTGGACGCACATCTCCAGCCACGTGGTGGGTTCACTGGAAAGAATGCTGTAAGAACCACAGGTTGAAGACCAGTCGATTTTCTTTCCCTGTTGTTTCATCTGTGCAGCCTTGGTTTAAAAATCTGAGTGTAGACCTCTTTTTTCATAGCTCTGGTACTTTCAGTGCTATTATATGTACAATTAACTGAGATAAATTTGTTTAAAGCAAGATTCAAGAACTTTATTGTCGTTATGCAAGCATAACCAAATTGTAAATGTCCTCCTCAAATAGTTCACACTATTGAAAAGAAAACTTAACACATATTTACACACAGAATAAGACACAAATGTAAGAGATATTAAATATTCAACAGTAAATCCTATCCAATATATGTACAAAATATAAGCAATATTAACCTCATGAGACCCTGTGTGCTCATATGAGGACTTAACATTTTGGTTTAAAGCAGCTGTGCGGAACTTTACGTTTTCGTTGATTACAGTGCCCCCTTTGGTCGAAGCGGTATGACACCCACAGCCTGGTGTCGTAAAATTCTGACTGCAGCCGGCATTCGGCTTCATTCGTAAAATCTTGACTGCAACTGGCAATTACCACATGCATTTGTTTTGGAGAGCGAGAGGATTAACGTTACTAGCATTACACTTCAATTACACACTTCAACCAACTGCAACTGCCTGCTGTGTATTTGTGTTCATGGTCACAGTCACAGATAATTTTGTGGCGTTTGTTGTAACGTTACTAGACAAAAGTGGTTCACATCAGCTAATGTTACATTTAGCTTGCTTATAACTTCCATGTCGTCATATATTGAAGTGAAACAACGTCTAACAAGTTGCGGTATATTCTCTAAATAAAAACAAAAATGACATACCTGTCGATTAGGAAAAGGGCCAAGTCGGGATCAGTTTTAAAACCAGTGTCAAATCTCTCAGCTCTCTCCACTTGGTGAATGCCTGACCGAGGTTCACACGCGTTTGGGCTCTAGCCCTATCACTGTCCCGTTTAGCCTTCTTCTGTTCTTTTTCTTTTAGATGGTGCTCCTTCTTTATCCGCCATGACATCGAAAGTACAACCAAGTCCTTATAGATACATCTGGTAAAACTGTTATGTGTTCAGCAATGCCCGTTGCGTACCGCTTACTTGAAGAACACTCTCTGTAAACATGGCTCCTTCTTCTTCTGTGGTTTAATGGCTGCGGGCCGCTGCGGGCGTGCAGACTTACTTCCGCCTTCGGGTGCTGTATTCTGGTTTGCTAACTTCCACTGTGTCTGACCCGAGCCAGGCTACGCTAAATAGCCATATAGAGAAAGGCTTTTTTGTCGCTGTTGGGTTCAAATAAATATGCCTATCTTCAAGGGGGGGTGATACGAACTAGGGACAGTTTTATAAATGGTAAAAAGTTCCGCACAGCTGCTTTAACTTGACATCATACTTCATTCTACTTAATTTAGACCTGTTGTCCTCGTTCACTTTTGTGTGTCATCTAGTGGTAGTAAGAGCACAATGCACTAATCCATGTAAAAACAAGATGGCAGCCATCTCTGGCAAGTCAGTCTGCAGCTGATCCCGAGACAAAAGAGGACAAGGTCCAAAACCTGATTACACTTTATGGTTGACAATTGTTTACTTATGATTAATAATATTTGTAGTTTGATATGGCAACAAATTTGACCAATTTTAGTGACAGTAACAAGCTAAGACGCTGTTAATTAGGAAGTACTCGCTTGAGGACACTGGGACTTTATTATCATCTCATTTGAGGACATTTAGGGCTTCATTTTTGACAATGTTTAGTTTTTTATACTTATCAGGTCCTATTGATCCAAGGTAGCTAGCAGAAATTTAAAAAAAAAAGCATACCAAACAAAAGTTCGGGTCTCAGGGCGTTAAGTTTAAATATATATATATAGAAACGTACAACTAAAAAGAGCACAAACATCACCAGCAGTAGTAAAGTCCAGTAAAGGTGCAGTATCACAGATGTGGAGTGATATCAGTGGATTAACATGAAGTGAATATTGCATACATGTTTAAAAAGTATTGATACATTTGACAAACTTAAAGCTTTAAATAACTGTTTGTCATTTTTGCTGAAACTGTCCCTATATCCTGACAGTCGTACATGAGACAGATAGTCTGGGGAAAATATCGTGTTCATCTGGCTCCTCCCTATGCTCCTGATGGCATTTGCAAGAACCACAAACAAAACCCAGCCAATCAGAGAGAGGAAGAGTCTTTAACGCAGTGTCAGTCACTACTCTTGCACATGCTGTACTGCCAACAGCAGTGTATATGACAAAGACAAGTGATTAGAAGAAGACCAACAATTAAAAGGCAAGCAAAAAAAGAGTTAAACTGAGCCGGAGATAAAAGAAGAATAAACTTCGGAGCTGCTTCTCTGAGGTTGAGAGATACAGGACCTGAGAGGATTCAAAACTAAAACGGAGGACGTGGATTGAAAGACTGAGGTTGACTGAGTCGACAGGAGGACATGAAGAATCCTGCATTAGGAATTTCTCCTGGCTCTGATTGGTTGTTTTCATTCAGGTGCGGTGGATTCCCGTAAAGGTCATTAGGAGCACTAGGAGGAGCCAAAGAAACCCAATGTACTAGTGTCAGTATGCAGTAACAGTTTCAGCGATACGACTAAGATAAAAGTTTCCTATTGAACCTTTAATACAGGCCAATTATAAGTGGAATGATAAGACCTAGAAATAATTACAGAAACAAAAAAGCTAAATATATTTTAGAATGTTAGAAAATTAGATAGTTCTCCTGCTTAGTGAATGGCACCATGCATTTTTGCTGCCAACCTTTTATGAGATACTTTACCACCTATAAACACCAGTTAACACACGATCCGAGTTTAAAGGTCATCTGTTGCTGGTCTGGTGTCGGCCGCTGTCCCAAGCTCGCAGGCTTTGCTCTGTGAATCGGCCTTTTCCAGGAAGTCTGCGGTCTGCTCGCCTGTGGAGAAATGAAGGGCCGCCGCTGGAGACGTTTCCCTCCATAAAAACACCATGTGAACAAACGCTGAAAGGGCCAAGCCCCATTAATGCCGCTCAGACTGCCAGGGACCAAACTGCAGAACGTATTGGTGTTAACAAGTCGCCGAGTCCAGTGGTGACTGAAGTCTTATTTTCTTCAAACAAATAAAAAAATGCCAGTGGAATGAGATCATTTCACTTACTCGCAGTGCAAAAGCAGTAGGCATCTTTTGATTTGCTTCACTTGCACAATATACTGACTCTATAGTTTCAGAGAAATGTTAATAGTTTACTTTGTTCACTTTATTAACTTGCAGATTTGTTGAAGATATTTTTGCAGAGCTTCTGTCCACAACTGATGAGGGAAGCTCCTCATTCTGCCTGATCGCTGCTGTTTGACTGAGATACTCAAGTAAGCAAAAGTGATGCTGATGAATTATAGCAAATTATATTGATCTGAAATACTTCTTAGAGGAAGATCATCTCTGCTCATGTCTGACTGTAGGATCATCATTTTTCAGCAGGTGCAGACAAAACCAGGTCACAGGTCATTTCAGTCAGTCAGAGAGGTGTGTGTGCCACAAACAGACCACATGATGAGGAAACAACTGATGTGTTGCTCCTGCTGGACTCCACAGGTCAGTCTTGGTTTAGTATAGATTTGTAGCACTGTAGTTGATAGTTTGGAGTATAGTAAATAAATGTCTTCATACATTAGATTTTAACTGTGACTTTAAAATGCCAACTCTTAAAATCAGCATCCTAATGTTTCAGATGTGTTTTTGTGATCTTCAAACACATATTTGTGTTGGTGATTTGTCTAGTCAGATAGGCAGTTAATTTTAGGAAAATACCGAGCAAGGTTTTCTCCATTTACTTGTGTGATTGTCTCCACCACCGAGACTGTACAATGAATATATAAAGGTGTGAAGGTGTACAGTAGTCATTCTTATTTTTCAAAATTCTTTTTAATCCAAAAATTACTGATTTGTACAAAAATAAACCAGAAGTAACATATATTGAAATAATGACAGAAACTTTCACAACAAAATAATATGCAAGTACAATTTAGAGTACAAATAAAAAGGGCAAAATAAAGGAATAAATAAATAAAACAGGAATAACATAACACAATACAATACAATTTAGTTGCAGTCACATAAAGAAGCATCTTTATTTCAAAATAAATGTTTGATTTCAACTTTCTTATTCTATTAGATCATTTAAATTGCCAGAGTGATGGGTAATAAATCTCAGTCTCAATTACTTGTGCAATAGTCATAACTAAGCACAAGACAACAATGTCTTAACAATGCCTTAACTTAAGTCAAGGTTGCAATACCTGAATGTAACAATATAAGTAAGAGTTGTACATTAAACATTTTTCTTGAGTATTATTATGAAAAAAAATAACTTACTGTAAAAGTACTCACTGCGGAACGATGCACCCTGTGAGTGTTATATTATTGAAAATTATATTATTAGATTATTATTGATGATAGATTCATGCGTCAGTAGCATTTTACTATTGGAACTGGTCGAGGTGGAGCTAATCTGGAAAGTGAGAAACTGAGACTGGGAGGCCGTGGGTTCGATCCCCGGCCGGGTCATACCAAAGACTATAAAAATGGGACCCACTGCCTCCCTGCTTGGCACTCAGCATCAGGGGTTGGAACTGGGGGGTTAGATCACCACATGATTCCAGAGCGCGGCACCGCTGCTGCTCACCGCTCCCTCAGGGGATGGGTCAAATGCGGAGAACAAATTTCACACACTCAGGTGTGTGACAATCGGTGGAACTTAATCTTTAACTGTGGCTGTCAAATAAATATAGTGAACAAAAAAGTACAGTATTCATCTATGAAATGTAGGGGCGTAGAACTTAAAGGAATACTTTACCTCCTAAATGACCATATGTACATCAATTACTCATCTCGTATTACATTTAATTTGTGAAGAAAGCCTTTTTTTCACATGCCTCCACAGAGAACGAAGAATCCAAAAATGGAGAACATTCTTGACAAATGGAAGTGATAGACGACCACGTTTAACAGCCACAAAACTAATATTAAAACGTATGTTGACAAACTCTCACACAACTTGTGCATTATAATCCAAGTCTCATTCAAACACATGCATTTTCATGAAACCTTAATATTTAAAACTGATCTGAAAGTAAAACTTAGCTATGCTCCCTTCAAAGCCAGACTCCATTGACAAAAAGAGTCATTTTAACTCACTGAACACTGGAGCTGCTGGTCTACTGCTGCCTTGATCAGTTACGTATTTAGTTTTCTATTATGTGACTTTGGTGTTGTAAAGTGCCAATTTGGATTCACCAACATCACACAATAACACAAACTATCTACCGATTGAGGCAGCGGTAGACCAGCAGCTCCAGTGTTCAGTGAGGTACAATTACTGTTTTTGTCAGTGGAGTCTGGCTTTGAAGAGAGCATAGATGAGTTTCATTTTTGATCCAGTTTTAAATAATGAGGTTTTAGCAAAAATGCACAAGTTTGGAAAGCACTGAATATAAGACAGGATGAATGGGAATTGAATTATACTGCACGAGTTGTGTAAGAGTTTGTAAACAGATGTTTTTATATAGTTTCACTGATGTGAAACGTGGTCCCCAATAACTTAAATTCATCAAGACGTTTGTCAGTTTTTGGATTCTGCGTTCACTGTGGAGGTGTGTTCGGAAAAAGTTTTCTTCACGAATTCAGCGTAACATGGGGCAAGTAAGTGATGGACAAATGATCATTTGAGAGCTGAAGTATTAATTTTAGTACAGTATTTGAGTAAATGTACACCACTGTCCACAGTTGGGCATCTGAACGACCTTGCAGGGCGTACTGAGTCAGAACTCCAGTCTATAATAGACAGGCCTTCATCGAGACAGAATTGCTGCTCTGTTTAAGAATTTATGCTACACGGCACAGACTTGGCCTCCAGATCTTCAGCCGTGAGTGTTAATATTCACTTCGCCCGTGTTCACACCGAACAGTGAGGTTCAGGTTTCATATTTTGGAGGAGCCTTGTGCTGGGAAACAGTTCTGCTTGTTTCTCTAAATGCTGATGATGAATGGACAGACAGCATGAATAGGCGCAGTGTTATGAGCACACGTCCATACCACAATATCCTCCACCTCACGCACACTGACAAGGAGGGGAAAAAGATGGTGGCAGCTGAGGTGTGCGGTAACACACTGTACCATGCACCACCTTCACCAGGCGGCAGATCTACGCTTCCTTCTCCAGGACTAATGCTTGTTTAGTTTGTCTTCAGCCTGCGTTCCCAGAATGGGCAGACCCGGCTGCCTGGCTGCCTCCAAAAAAAATTTTTTTTATTCCGTTTTGTGGAGATTTTATTTCTGAGTGAAGCCTCCCCAGAGAGCAGTGCTCTACGCCACGGTGAGCTGTTAGCCGTCAGTCTTTCCAACAGGGCTCTCCCCAGCTGGGGAGGTCTGGTGTCCAGCTGTGTTGACACCAGGAGGATGGAAACCTCCTCTCAGACTGAGAGATCATTCAGTCAGTGCTCCTCTTATCCAAAGAGTGTTTGGACAGTGAGAACCCAAAGGTCACATTAATGACCTCAGTAACCAGGAAAAGTGCTGGAAACATTACCAACACTTTTCTCCCTAAATGACTAATGTGATAAGACATGTGAGTGAAGCAATAAAAGGTTCAGTGTTTAGGATTTAGGGGGATATATTGGCAGGATTGGTACATAAAAAGTACAGATAACTAACCAGAAAATGACTTTGGTAGAAGGCAAAATCACCTATTAAAATATTACTCAGGTAAAAGTCTTTGTAAATGTAAAATGATCTGATATTTACTGTATTTATGTATCAAAAGTAGTTTGATTAGGTTAAATTTAATTACCATAAAACTTCAGTTAAAAGTCTAGTCCCAATTAAACGCCCAGTCCCTTTTACTAGCTCAAATAAACGCCTGTCTCAAGTAGAAGCCTGGTCTGGTTGCCAAGCAGTTTATTTTTTTATTACAAGTCTTTGGATGTATAAAACCAGGTTGTCGGCTACCTTAAATTGTATGTCCATTCCTTGATTAACCTGTAAATAATTCATATTCCTTTAGTCCACAAGGGTCCTCAGATCAAAAGAATCAAAAAAGTTTTTCATAAAAATTAATCCAAGATGTGAGTATTGTTTTAACAGGATTAAGTGTTTGTTGTGTCGGTATGTCGGGTGCCGTAATGCTCGAGGGCCGTAACTCTCTCTGTGATGCGCTGTCTGTCAGAGCTAGATCAAAGGAAAGATTTATAAGTGATATATTATTTGAGGCCTAATTTTTAAACACATAATATTCTTACTGGTTTATAGAAACAATTTGATTGTACTTCCTGATCTTTGCTGAGCAACAGTTATGTGTAAAAGGAATTAAAGGCCTGTCCCAAATATAGGCCCATTGTTCAAGTTTTACACTAAGTACTGAAACTAAAAGTGTAAGTAAACACTGGTAATTAAAAGGAAGCAGTCAGAATTCTGATGATTATGAAGTTAATTTCTTCTTAATATGTAAACCACCTTAAAAATGGAGCGTACACTGCACTTGAAGCAGTTGTCTGTCACAAATCTTTATCCCCTTGAATCATTACTTGCCCTCCCTGCTGTGGGGCGCAATTTTCCTCCATCATGAAGTCAGTCAGAGAGCACGTTTTGCTTGTGATTAACCGTAATTAATAAGTAATTAACCTGTTATCTAACTTGCAAGCTCGGACCCCTGATTCGCCAAACCTTCAGTTTTCTTTTTGTAGTGATGATGTAGTCTCATTCACCAGACCTTTCTCAAGAAAAGAAAGGTCTGGCTGCGCCGACTCTCACTTTAAGGTTGGAGAAAGAAAAGAAAGGTCTGGCTGCGCCGACTCTCACTTTAAGGTTGGAGAAAAAAACACCCCGGCTGCTTGTACTTCTTTCAACCAATCACAATCGTTCTGGGCGGTGCCACAGCAACGGTGCGCTTGCAAAAATATTGCCGGGGGGAAACAGGTTTTGGTGTAACACACCCACAAAAATATTACCTACAGGACGCGAACCATGGTAGAAAAATGGCTACATCCCCGCAAGATCAAACACCACAAAAGTTAGTAAAGGACGTGTTGAAAACGGTTGAAAACTGCTACACAACCCGAGGTGGTAGGGCGGGACCTCAGCGGGTGGCTCGTTCCGCCCAATGAGAGGCTGATCTCTGCAGCGAACTTCCGCCCACTCAGACTAGTGATGATGTAACAAAAATGCTCAGGACATAGAAATACATAGATACTGGAGTACATAGAGATGGATTCAAGTAAAAGCATACATTTTATTTTGGAAATGTATTTGAGTAAAAGTGAAAGTTGACAGAAATATAAAAGTAAATATGAAGTACAGATGCTTATTGCAACAAAGTATTATTTCTTCATAACATTATACCACTGGTTGTTTGTACAGTAGCCCAGACCGGACAATCCAAGCACTGACTCTAGACAGGAGCATCTGAATTTTGGCACAGGCCATTCTCGGCCGTTCTCCTTCACATGTAGCACATGGGAGAAGTATCAGTTGGTTGCAATCTGAAACCTCACCACTAGGTGTCACTAAATCCTTCACACTGGCCCTCTAAAGGAGTCTGATGATGACATAGATTTATCTTATTGTCAACAACTCTCATTAAAGGACTAAACTAATAATTAATTTATCTTACAAGTACCATAGACCTCCACTGTTGTTGCAGCCCTGTAGCCCACACTGTGAACTGGTACTGGGTTACGGCTCAGTCATGGTAATGTTGCCACAAACTTACGGAATCCAGCCGTTTTAGGAAATTGCTCATTCTTCACTTAAGATATATATGTCCTGAGTAGGAACCAATGAGCTTGTGACTGAGAGAAACTACGCTGAGATGGACTAAAACAGCGTTTGTTTTGGTGACCTACGAATATTTGGACAGCAGGAACCTAAAGGTCAAACGTGCTTGTAACCAGACAGCTGCAGGTTAATGTTCCCAGACTAAATGCAACAGAACATGTCAGAGAAAAGAAAATTACAAGTGCTTTCTTCCCTAAACATTTACTGTTGTGTCACCTTGAAGCACGACACTTCCAACAGCTCCTGTGGACCAGCTCAAGGGTCGAGAACAAGACTGTGGTTGTGCTCAGGGCGGCAACTGGTAATTGACCACTTAGCGTTAAACTCTTGTATACACTGGTATATCAGCTCCTTTGACATTATGCATTGTTTTCTTCTCTTCACAGTATCTGCTGCTGCTGAGGGGGGAGTCCCATTTTAAACTCTGAGTCTCAGGATAGTTCCTCAAGTCCCCGTCGCCAACAGAAAGCTTCCTGCCCCTGCGGACCAGCAAACAACCCTCATCAGCTGTGGAATCCAAGCACCGAGCTCTGAGGCGTCAAGAGGGTAATTAATCAATGAAGTGTTGTTCAGGGATTAAATGCAGCGCTCAAACCTGCCACTTGTCCTGCCCAGCTGCTGCTGACGGATGCCAGTGACGACGGAGGGCATTACATAACCCTTCAGATTGTTTTGACATCAGTTGCCCTATCTGGGTGCAGAGGGGCCGAGCGAACGTCAACACAGTAAACTTCAGTCACCGGGGCAGGGCAGAGTTTCAGTAAACAGGCGGAGAGGGGCTTCCTGGGGCTGGGGGTGTATCGTGAACTCTTCAAGGCCACTAAAACTACTGGGTCTACCTGTTGATATCTGACATCATCAATACTGCTGCAACCTTTCACCAGCTGTGCTCAGTGTTTCTCTTAAACGTTGGCACAATTTGCATCAGTTGTAGGGCTGCAAATAATAATTCTTTTAATTATCTATTTATCTGTCAACCTTTTTTTTTTAAAAGATTTTATTTTATTTTTATTTCTATAGGTATTAAATGTCAGAAAATGGTGTCTAGAGTAACTTCAATCTGCTTGTTTCGTCCAACCAACAGTCCAAAACCCAAAATATATTAAATCAAAAGCTAAAGCAACCTGTTAATTAATTGACATTCAATTAATTGTTTAATTTATTAAGATTTATTTAAGCAAAAATGATAATATTCTCTGTTTCTAGCTTTTTAAGAATGATGACATGCTGTTTTTCTGTGTTTTGTGTCACTGTAAAATATAATAATTAACTAATATTCAGACAAAACAAGCAATTTGAACTCATAAATTTGGGCCAATAGCATCAATTTCTGGCATTTTCTGGACTACATGATTGATCAATTGAGAAAATACCATTCAGATTAATTAATAAAATAAATAATATTTACATGTATGTTGAAATTAAAACAGATAAAAGCAACAAAAGCTCAGAAGAGCCCAAACAGTAAATCAGCATGGTTGATACTGTCAGCGAATTTTTGTATCAGTGTTGTAGATATGTCTGAGGTGTTGCCTTTACATAGTTTGTCGGCCAGAGAGCACTGACAAGTTTGTTTTTACACTGTACAATATCCTGCTCAGTACATATTTTGGTCGTGGTTCTTTAATATCTAAAGTTAAGGGATCCTTTTTGAAATTATGGGTTTGTTTTGAAAGATGAATATTGGCTGATATATTAATATCAGACCTTTGAGAGGTATCAGCCTTAAAAATCTATTATCAGTCCAGCTCACATTAGAGAGTCTGGAAAAAGCAAATTCTTGGCATTTTTGCCTTTTAAAAGATTGAGAAATAAAGATTCGCTGATCAAATAACTCATTAAAACAGGGCTGCACGATGCTTCATCTTGAACTCCGACAGCTCAGTGGTGATTTCCAGATTTCTGGACACAGATGAGACAATGTGAGAGTTCACAAAAAGTGCACATGTTGCATATGAACTCTGGCTAAAAAGGAACAAGTGAGCATGATAGAACTTTAACTCTGCTCCACGCTGTTTCCCTATAGGAGGTCTCTATCTTTTCATCATCAGGGATAGAGGGAAGTCTACGAGCTGCAGGCCACTGAAGCCAAAATCCACAACATCCTGAGTTTGTTCAGTGTGAGCCTCCGTCCAGAGGAGACAGAACAGTCTGCTCAGTCCAGAGCTCCATCATGGACCACTGGTACATCACTCGCTGGCCCTCGAGTCCAGCCAAACACTCTCAGAGACCTCGACCCTGTCCGCAGGCCACACACTCGCTGACCTGACCAATGAGCTCTCTGGTGGGTCCACTTGTTTGTTTTGACAGCGCTGCTGAACCCTCCATCCTTTCATCGACACAGTCAATACCGCTGCATCCACAGACGGTGACTACATGCTCCGTCTGCTCACACAAACCATCACCCTTCTCCTCATCCTCCTCTGTTTCTCGACGTTCGGTTTGTCAGTTTACTGACAGACATTAGTCGCTGCTGGTTGGCTGTCTGCCTCCGTCTCCTGTCCACAGCTTGGCCTGTACGACTGGGTGCAACCTAGGGATCCTTTTGCCTTCTATGGTGCGTCGTAGTTGTATTCATAAGGGAATACGGAGGTTTTACACTTCCTAAAAAGCACAAGTCCAAGCTCAAGGTTAGAGTCATGGATTTGTGAGCAAAAGGTCACAGGTTTGATCCCTACAAAGGCTGGTAGTGGTTGAGATGGACTGACTTTCAGACAGACTTGCCACAAATAAAGCCATGCAGCTGAAACAGGGCTCTGAATGAGTTCACCAATGGCATAAAAACACCCAAGACCACTGTGTTAAATGTAAAAGTACAATATGGATGCAACAAAGCGTAAGTGTGAAAGCAACGGAGAGCTTTGCAAGGTTCTTACATGGTAGATTCATATCAGATTTTTGTTTGCCAGGCAGGGAGACAGAGGTATGAGGAGGAAGTTCACTCCATCACACAAGAATGTGAGCGTATGAATGTTTGAAAAGTTTGGAGTATGAGACGTGGCTACATGCACAGACTGACAAGTTTACATCTCCATCCCACCCGTGCTTCACCAGGACGTACGGGAAGTGAAGGCTGCAGCAGACCTCTTCTCATCTTAGCTGGAAAAGAACATGGAAACAAGGAGATGTGGATCTGAGAAAAGAGGAGGAGGAGGAGGAGGAGGAGGAGGAGGAGGAGGAGGGGGGAGGTTGCAGTGTGACTAAACATTCCCTCCTGTGGAGACTACATGGTGTTACAGCATCTCCAGGAATGCTATCCTGTAATAGAAAGTTAATCCCTCAGCTGTGGACTCAACAGCCTCTATATTTAGAATGCGTCGAACCAGACGTGGAGTTCTGCATCAGTCAGACAGCAGTTGCCTCTTCCTCCACGTCACAGGAACACACGCTGAGTGTTATTCTGATGGATATGGTTGATGAGGTCAAAGTCAGACGGACCTCAGAGGAGTGTGTTTCTCTGTGTGTGTTCTGCATCGCAATCATAGACAACCGAGATGAGGAAAGATTCGGGGAGACTGAGGAGTCGATAAAGTTGTTAAACAGTCCTCCATGACCAAGTATCTGGGAATGTGGAGGGAGGAGTTGATTAGACTAAACGTCTGGCCAAAATGTACATATGCTGGTTTACTGATGCGAGTGCGCAAGCTGCAAATCATCTCTGACTTCACAGCAAAGACGTTTTTCCACCAGTCTTACGCATTAAAAAATCAAATGAGTGGCATTCCAGCACATTTCATGCAGAAAACAACTGCCTGTGTTATCATTTCCTGAACCCTTCCCAAACCACTTTTCCACATGAAGCTTCATTCACCAAATATAATCACACTTAAGATGGGGAAACTGGCCACTTGAAGATGATAAACTTGATCTTGGGTTGAAGGCCAAAATCCACACAAAATGCTGCTGCAGAACTGACTACATTAACAAGCTGGATGGTTGGATTGAAGTTGTTATTTACAGTGACTTTTTGGATGTATAATACTAATAGTATTAATACTAATAACTGCATGGCAACTTGTGAAAACTGAGTGTCGCAGGAATAATGTCCTGCCATCAATGTTAATGCTGTCAGCTAATATAATGATTTTGGTGCCGAACTCTGCAGTTTAGAGTGGAAGTGAGCCGAGAAAGATATTGGGCTCTAGGGCTCTAGTTTCCCGGCGCAGCGCAGGGTGG
>NC_065515.1:18608117-18611884 GCF_006386435.1 Epinephelus moara
ACCTTGGTTGTAACCAGTGGTTATTTGAGTTACTGTTGCCTTTCTATCATCTTGAACCAGTCTGGCCATTCTCCTCTGACCTCTGGCACCAACAAGGCATTTTCACCCAGAGAACTGCTGCTCACTGGATATTTTCTCTGTAAAGCCTAGAGATGGTTGTGTGTGAAAATCCCAGTAGATCAGCGGTTTCTGAAATACTCCACCAACAACCATGCCACGTTCAAAGTCACTTAAATCACCTTTCTTCCCCATTCTGGTGCTCAGTTTGAACTTCAGCAGGTTGTCTTGACCATGTCTACTTGCCTAAATGCACTGAGTTGCTGCCACGTGATTAGCTGATTAGCTATTTGCATTAATAAGCAGTTGAACAGGTGTACCTAATAAAGTGGCCTTAGAGTGTACTTTCACAGTAGCCATGCAATATGCTAAATATCAACATGCTGTCACCACCTAGTGGCACACTTTGAGAAGTGCACTTCATAGCTTTATACACTGACAGACTTGACTCTGAGGTGACTGTTCAAAATGTTTTCAGTATCCACAACTGCAAAAAGGCAAAGCACCTCCTGAAATTATGGTAATGATGCGGAATAAATATCTATGCAAACATGTAGTAAACCATCACATGTGCAAATTTTTTTTTTTTAGCTGAAGCCCTGAGCCTGACAGAGTGAGTAAGATGCGGTCACACACTGCGCTATATAAGGATACAAGAAGGTCCAGGGCGATGCAGCATATTGCTGACAGCAACCACGGCATGACTCTTAAAAGAAACCCAAACTGAGTGTCGTAGAGGAGTATGGCAGCAGCATAGAGGGCACCAGCCAGTGAGCACAGCAGTCCAGAGATCACGTAGGCCCAGGTCAACATCTGTCCTCTATACTAAAGGGAGACAGTAAATGTCATTCCCTTAAAATCAGTTTAATAACACTGGGAACAATTTTGGGAAAGCAATAAGAAGAAGCTCTGACATCAAAACACACTTGTATTCGTTGTCACTTACTGCTCTGCAGAGTGCAGGGAACCTGGAGGTGCAGGCGATGACAAAGGACAGCAGGCCAAGTATGTAACCCAGGATTTCAGTGTTGTCCTGTCAGAAGAACAGTTTTATAATATCAGATACAATACGAGGTAAGGATATTTAGTCTAAATAGATCGTACTAAAGAAGATGAATGTTCATCCACGGTGTGAAAATTGAAGATACTGTGAAACATATGAACTACTGAGTATATAAAACTACTAAGCGCCACATGAGTAAAGTATCACTGCACAAACACATTACATTCATCACTACATGTAAATGCATTTCTCCATGAACTGCATTAAGTCATATAAGTAAGGGACTACAACTAGCCACAGTGGTGGTGTGTGCCTACTTGAAGAGTGAAATGCTGCAGCCTCCTCCCAATGAGAGGCCTGTCCGCTGGTTGTTGGGCCACCTTTGACTTCAGAAACCCTCCTGCAACCACCATCAGTACACATATTGCAAGGAGGTGCTGTCTCCTCCGCCCCCTCCTCATCCTCAGCCTCCTTTCTGAGGAAGAACACGCGCAAGAGGGACATTTTTGCAGCTGTAACACATCCTCTATTCATTTGTTTGTTATCTGTAGAGCAACTCTGATATGTCTCCTCACCGTTTTGCCTAAAGGGTTTGGCCAGTTGGGTGCTAACACTACAAACACCGGTGCTACTTTTATCAAGTTTGTTTCACCAGTGCACAGCTGAGTGATTGTTTGAGAATGACAAGGTTTGCATGATTGCCCAGAGATGGCATTTCTCTAAACTCACCTGCCTTTGAGTTCCAGCACAGCAGCACATGGCAGCAGCATGACATGAAAGTGACAGCATCCAGGGCAGCAGCAAAAGCACCCAACAGAACCTACAGAGGAGGGAGCAGAAAGAAGTTATTATTGCATCCAACATAATAATGATAATAAAAAAAAAGTACAGTGATTAAAACTATTACTTGAATTTGCAGCTGTCTGGAAAGAATGGCTCCAACTGTGCTGCACATGTTACCGAGGAGGCTGTAGAGGAAACTGGAGGTTCCTCCCGGATTCTCTCCCCAAAATGTGCACCTCTCGTACACGAGCCTTACAGAGAGAACACAGGTTCAATGCTAGGATTTTTCCAACAATTTACTGTAATAACTGCTGAATGAAAACAGTACTTACAGGAGGCATGACAGCAGTAAAACCAGCGCAGACAGAGAGCTGAGACCGATGGGGACGCAAAGTTTGTCTGCGTCATGGGAGAAACAGGTGGTGACTGAATCGACGCAAAACTCAACCAAACTGAGGAGGAAAGTGTTGAGATCTCCGCTAGTGTGACTCTCCAGGGTCAATGTGCGTCCTCCCATGTTAACTGGAAATTCGTTTACATTTCGCGGTGCTTAAATAAATTAATGCAGTACCTATGCACCCATACAGCCGTCAAATGCACCTGAGCATAACGGATGCGGTGCCGAGCTGTGCCAGCCTGCCCAGATTTGCATGCACTGTGCACCCAGCGGGGGCGCGCACAGTGAAAAGCAGAAACCACCAGACATTGGGCCTCATTCACTGATAGGCTGTGTGCTTAAAAATGTTCTTACACTGCGTATAACATACGCGCGCACGCAAAATTACCGTCGGATTTATGACACGTGCGCACCACCACCGAGCATGACAGAATCCTTCTAAATTGACAGGCGCGTGCCCGCCATGTCCAATCAGCATATTGCCACGCCCCTCATTCTCTATATAAGGAAACACGTTTGCCCAGAGGTGTGTCAAGAAGAAGGTGTGAGTTGCTTCTTTATTAAGAAGCTTATGCTTCCAATGGAATCTGCTATAATTGTTGTATGATTTTCTAACCAACAGCATACACCAATCAGCCAAAACATTAAAACCACTGACAGGTGAAGTGAATAACTTTGACTATTGTGTTCCAATGCATTGTTCTGCTGGGAAACCTTTGGTTCTGGCATTCATGTGGATACCAACATGTTCCACCCACTCAAACACCGACCAAGTACCTCCCCTCATGGCAACAGCACTCCCCAATGGCAGTGGCCCCCAGCAGAAAAAAGCAGCATGCCACACTACAAAAACTGTTTCGAAATGGCCTGTGGCAGGGATGGGCAGTATTTCTATTACTTGTATTTAAAATACGTATTTCAATTACGTTTGAGTATTTTGTAATTTGTATTTGATAAGGCCGATAAAAAGCAAATGTAATTTGTAACAAAATACTTTTGAGTGGAGTAATTTTGTATTTAAAATACTCAAAATACTTTCTCCACGAATCAAAAAACAAAAATAATAGGCTACACATTCTTATAATATTGGATGTCACAATATTTTTTACTTATTTTTTTATATATATATTTTTATCTATATGTTTTATTAAACTTGGGCCATTCAATGACCTAGTGGTCTGTTTTACTGGACCGTGCATAACATAGGAAATTGTATGTTGTTGTGGTTGATGCTTGGGATGAGTATGCTACAAATGAATTGCCTCATGTTGGATCAATAAAGTTGTCTGAATCTAAATCTGAATCAATAAATAATATTTTAGGGTAGCCTACATGTCCCTAGCTTTCTTTTCTTTTTTCATTTAAAAAAAGTTGAACACAGGGCTCCAAAGGCTCCAAGTTAGACAGCAAACAAGTGAACTAGCTACAGTAGCTACAGTATCTTGCTGCTGTTTAGCTAGACCGTTGGTGGACAGTTCACAGCACAGCTAGACTAGACTTGCCAGGCATGCTGCTCACGTGGATGGA
>NC_065515.1:18612512-18614603 GCF_006386435.1 Epinephelus moara
GGCGTAATGAGAGTTTACTCAATTCGCCATGGCAGAAGAGAGCAGCAGCGTCAGACGGCCAAACTTCTCCCAGGAGGAAACTGATGTTTTGGTCCGGGAGGTCCAAACTCGAAGTGTCCGAATTTACGGAACTGCGAGCAGACCTCCACGGGCTGATGATGCAAAGGTAGCCTGGGAGGAGGTCACCACAATCGTAAATCAATATTGCGTTTCTCTCGTGCGCGTGCGCTCTCTCGCAGTCTCACTCTGTTTCTTTTCTTTTGACTTTTCCAAGATGACAGATGCTGAATATATACTCCCTATCTGATGCTGTGGCTGTTTGTGGTTGGCTGAGAGGGATGTGAACTCATCAGTTTGCAGCTGTGTTAATCAAATCAGGTTGGGTTTCCATTACGCGTGCCAAACGTGCCAAACATGCCAAACGGTGTCAATCCCCTTTGATCTGACATCAGATGTGACGGGACAGTCGATATAGAGATACATTTATGTGCTGATTGCAGATAGTTGCATAGAATGCATTTTGGATATTTATTGCATCGTTAATGTGCCTGACATTCTGGAAACCTGTCTGTGAGATTTTGGTGACGTGTCCACACTGTCCGCCGGTCAGGCAAACTTCGGCTTACACCGGCTGCGCTCCACCTGCGTTGACAGTAGACCTGGTTTCAGCGCGAGCTTTTAGCGCACCTTCGACAAAGCCTTTTGGCACAAAACTGTCACTGCGCCAAGCTGCATCTGTCGACACCTCCCCCTGCTGCGCTGCCACACCCATCTCAGCGCACCTCAGTCTGCCAAACTACCAAACTGAGCGCGCCTTGGGTTGCGCTGCTCGAAAATAGCTCTGTGCGGGGTTCGCCACCCTGCGCCACCCTGCGCTGCGCCGGGAAACTAGAGCCCCTAGTATTTTGTTTATTACCTTGTGCAATAAAAGCATGAGGTTAGGTTTAGAAAAAAACAACAACTCATGGTTTGGCTAAACATTCACATAAGAAGTGAACAGTGGGCGCCCAGGTGAAAGTCCATGGTTTGTTGGACCCATCCACCACCCCCCTGTCCCGCCCACTTTATAAGGACTGTCCAGCTTCGTATATTACATTGTTACTGGCGGCATCACAAACTGTCGCCGACCAGTGCATTTTATGAAGCTGCGAAAGGTGCCTTTGTGTGTCAGTATCTTACTAGGACATCCACTGACATAGCGCCAGTGTTTGACGACTTCCAATTGGTGACTGCTGTGTCAACAACTGCCGCTGTCTGGTTTCCATGTATTAAAACAGGCTGTTCTCCTGCACTGCTGCATAAACCTACAGTGAGTGATGCACCAAAATTTGTATATATTTGTATATATATATATATATATATATATATATATATATATATATATGTATCGGGTCATTATAACCACGACTCCCTTGAAAATTTTAGTAAACTCTGAAGGAAAAAAAACACACACAGACCTGCATTTATTTTAACAGACACGACAACATCCACGATACAAAGACTATCACGTTTTTGGTCCAACTTCACACAGACTTACATTATGACAGGCTCACGATGAAATGACCTGCCGATTCTCGTAACCATATTAACTCCCTCCTGCCTAGTATTTTTCTGACCTGATCCATTTTGGCACACTTTTTGTAGCAGATGTTGTTTAATGAAGGCACTGAGCACATAGGGGGAGGGGTTTGAAATGTGACTGGGCCAGCCCAGTGTCAATTAATAAAATATATCAGTGGGCCTGTATTATTGGCTGGTCAAACAAAAAACAAATAAAAAACAAACAAACAAACACGAAAACAATTGTATTGGCCTCAAAGACATGTCCGCCCACTGGGAAACCCCCGTCATTCTGCATTCTAGAACACAATGTGTCACAAAGAGTCACAACATTCTAGAACCTCTTAAAATCCTTCAAATAGAGGCCAAGACACCTCGAAACACATTTAGACTTGTGATTTCAACAGTGAACCATTACTGTTTGAGAGTCATGTCTTCAAAATCGTTTCATACCACAAACTCTGGTCAGTGTCGGCGCTCCAGTAAACAACCTGGTGAGTAGCTGTTGGAAAAGTTACTTTTGAAATGAAA